>NW_028081809.1:3656977-3811715 GCF_014824575.4 Sturnira hondurensis
GGTTGTAGGCCTCTGTTTCTCATTACTTGGAATATTTCCTGCCATTCTTTTCTTGCTTGGAATGTTTCCGTTGAGAAGTCATTAGCCAACCTTATTGGGGCTTCCTTGTATGTTACTTCCTTTTTCTCCCTTGCTGCCTTTAGGATTCTCTCCCTTGCTGCCTTTAGGATTCTCTCTTTGTCCTGGAGTTTTGCCATTTTAATGATGATGTGTCTTGCAGTAGGCCTCTTTGGGTTCCACCTGCCTGGGACTCTCTGTGATTCCTGGATTCGTGTGACTTTCTCTCCCCTCATCTTAGGAAAATTTTCCGTTATTACTCTTTCAAGTAGGTTTTCTATCCCTTGTTCTTCTTCTTCCCCTTCTGGTATTCCTATTATTCGGATATTATTACGTTTCATATTGTCTTGCATTTCTCTTAGACTCTCCTCATTCTTTCTGATTCTCTTTTCCTTTACTTGTTCCATCTGGGAAGTTCTTTCTACTCTGTCCTCTAGCTCACTTATGCAGCCTTCTGCCTCATCGATCCTACTTTTCATACCTTCTACTGTGTTCTTCAGTTCAGAAACTGTATTCTTCATTTCCTTTTGGCCTTTGCTGATGGTTTCTATTTCCTTTTTCATGTTGCTATAGTTTCCTGAGAGTTCATTGTAGCTCCCCTGTAGTTTCTGGTAGCTTGTTGTAAGCTCTTTGAATTTCCTGATAACCAGTGCTTTGAATTCAATATCTGATAGTTGACTTGCCTCTATTTCATCTAACATTCTTTCTGAGACTTCCTCCTTTTCTTTCATTTGGGGATTGTTTCTTTGTCTCCCCATTGTTTGTGATGCTTTTCTTGTTGGGCTCAGCTTCGTAGATTGATCTGTTCTGGTACCCTGAGTTTATGGCGTGAACTCCTGTGGTAGGATACCTGGGGAATTCAGTGGTGCAGTCTCCTGTAGGTATCTTGGTGTTCTCTGCTCCCACTACTCCTCTGGTTGGTGTCCAGCGAGTCAAACCTTTTTGTTCTGGTCTCACTAGCTGCAGCAGCCTGAGGGGCTGTTATTGTGGCTCTTCTCGCGCCTTGGTACACTCAACTGGTCTTGCCAGTACCCCCCAAGATCCAGACTGGCGCCTCTCTCCCGTGCCCTACTGAGAGCGGATTTTCTCCCAGGCTTCCCAGCCCTGGTCTGACATGAGGGTGCACGCTCCCAGCCAGACTTTCTTGTTCTCCTAGGCTTGGGTGTGGACCTTTCCCTGTGTTGTGGCTGAGTACACAAGGCAACTCACATTTCTCCCAAGCCAACAGCAACAGCCTGACTCCCTGTGTTTCCCTGTCTGCGCTGGCTGAGGAGGGGTGAAGGTGGTGACTGGCTCTCTTCCAGGGGCCCAGCCAGCAGCCGGAGACTCCCCGAGACTGTTCGCCAGCTGGTGCAGTTCCCATGCCACAGGGATCGCCCCGGCGACTCTCAATTCCCCAAGCCAAGGGTCGGCGCAGACCCCGCCCCGCCGGAAAAGCACGGGGCGACTGGCGGTTCCCCAAGTAGATGGCCTGTGCGGGGCCCCTCGGGGGCCGGGAAGGTGCGAGAGACCGAAGGTTGAAGGAGCAGGCGCCGGCGCGTGGTCCGGGAAGGTGTCTGCGACCTGCAGCCGGTCAAGCCGAAGATCAAACCCTGACTCCAAGTGTCTCCCAGTGTGTGCCACCTGAGCAGGGATGGAGCTGGTCTGCACCAGGGGGGAGCAGGGATGGAGCTGGTCTGTTCTGGCTGAATAGGGATGGAGCTCGTAACCAACCCACTTCTGGAGGCCCTGCCAGCAGCCCGAGACTCCCTGAGACTGTTCGAGGGCTGGCACAGGCTCCGTGAAGCAGGGAATGCTCTGGCAACTCTCAGTTCTCCCAAGCCAGCAACCTGACTGCACGGGTTATCAGAGCTGTCTGGTTTGCTTCCGAATGCTCACTCCTCTCTCTGCCACTACTGGCAGACCGATCTCTTATGGTGTTTTCCAATCTGCGCCCTGCCAGATGGGGGTGGTGCCGGTGACCAGTTCTCTCCCAGAGACGGTGTTGCCCACCCTCGGCTCTCAGAGACCGGGGCAGCCGGCCAGGGCCCTGGCGCGGCCCGGCAGGTGGCCCGCCACTGCCTCTGCGCCGCTCTCCTGTACCTTGTTGAACTGCAGTCGTCTCCTCTGCTCAACCCCTGGTCATTCAGTGTCCGCTACACTCTCTGGAGTCCTGCCTTCTTATATGCTGGGTCCCAGTTTGGCATCTGCTCTGCTCTTCCACAAATCAGCCAGGTCCTTCTCCAGTGCGTGGAGAGAAGTGAAATCCTTTGTCCTACTCCACCGCCATCTTCCCTCCATCCTCACTGAACTTCTTGAATCTATAAATTTGTCTTTGAATAAATTTAGAATTTTTTCAGCCATGGTTTCTCCAGATATTTTTTCATCTTCTTTCTTCTCTCATTTTAAAATTCTAATTACAAACTCTATTTGACATTTTGGCATTGCTCCACAGTTCCCTGAGGTCTTATTACTCTGTTTTCTGTTTTTTGGGTTTTTTTACATGTAGTACTGAACAAGTCTTGCCTCAAGCTTTCCTCAAGTTAAAATAGGCAATAACAGGAAACTCAGCACACCAAGACCTGCCTTTTGTCACTTTCCAGAATCTCTGGGTAGTTATTTTGTATTTTGTGTAGTGTTTATAATTATTTTTCAGAGGGTTTTGTGCTAAGAGTTTGCTCAAACATACTGGAAATGGAATTCCTCTCACCCTTTCAAAATCCCTCACTTTTGAAAACTAGTTCTACTCAATATACAATTCTTTGTTACAGGTTTTTGTTGTTTCTGTCTTTTTTCATTTTACCATTTCAATATCTTCTGTCATCCACAGTTTCTGTTGAGAACTTGTTAATATCATGTCATGTTTCTTGGAATGTGATATAGTTTTTCTCTGGCTGCTTTCAAGATTTTCTCATTATCATCATCTTTCAATTATTTATCATGCTTAGGATTACTTAGAATTCTTGGATCTATTAATGTTTTCCACCAAATTTTGGAAGTTTTCAGTCATTGTCTCAAAAAAGTTTTTTTTAACCTGGAGAGCATTATGTTTAATGAGATAAAGCAGAAAAAGACAAATGCCATATGATTTCACTCATATGTGGAATCTAATAAACAAAATTAATTAACAAGCAAAATAGAGACAGATTCATAGATGGAGAACAGACTGACAATTGGCCCGCCGGGTGGGGCTGGTTGAGCAGGTAGAGGGATTGAGAAAAAATAAAAAAGACAGAAAGAACTCACGGACATGGACAACAGTGTGGTTATCGCTGGGGGAGGAGGGTGAAGAGGGGTGATGGAGGGTATGGGGGGGATAAACGGTGACAGACGGAGACTTGACTTTGAGTGGTGAACACACAATACAGTGTACAGATGATGTGTTGTAGAATTCTGCACCTCAACCCTGTACAATTTTGTTAACAATGTCACTCCAACAAAATCAATAAACAGGAAAAAAAAGTTAAAAAATTGTTTTCTTAGTCCCCTTTCCTTCCAAGGACTCCAATTTCGCATATTTTGAAATGCTTGAAATTATTCCACAGGTCTCTGAGGTTCAGTTTACTTTTCTTCAATCCTTTATTATCTCTGTTCTTTTAATTGGTTAATTTGTATTAATTTATCTAAAAGTTCAAAGATTCTTCTGCTCTATCCACCTACTATTCAGTCCATTTAGTGTATTTGTTTTGCTGTACATTTCAGCTATAGGACCTTTCTTTAATATTTTTAGTAACTTTGTTTTTCTAATCAGATTCCTTATTCACCTTTTCACTGATACTGTATTTTTCTTTAATTCTTTATATGTATTTATAATAGTTGTTTTGAAGCCTGTTAAATATAACACCTGGCCTCAATCAGTTTCTATTAACTATCTTTTATCCATTAGAATAGAACACGTTTTCCTGTTTCTTTGCATGTCTACTAAGTTTTTTAAATTCAAAACTGGAAAATTGGACTCTATGCAATATATTCTAGTGGTGTATTCTACTGGGTTCTTCAAGAGTATTCTTGTTTGTTTTCATCTGCATGATCTTTTTTCTGTTCTAATAGGAAGTGAACTTGCCTATACTCGAACCGCAAACAACTTCTCTTGTATGAAGTAGCTTACATCTCTGTTGTGTTTCCTACAGCTTCTCACTGCTGGCATGCACTTCCCCTGTGCCTGTATAATTTGGTGGTCATCCAAAGACTAGAGAAGACTTTGGAGTTCACTCCTTCAGTGACTTCCTTGCTTAAATTTTCAACTGCTCTGCCAGTCTCAGATTCTGCCCCTTGACACTGTGATCCTGAGACCGGCCAGTGAGCCAGGACAAGTGGAACAGAGAAACTGAGACAGACAGCTGAGAAGACTGGCTGAGCAATTTATAGGCAGATACAGAAGGTCACCTCCCTAGAGACAGCATCTAGGCCTCAGTTGTATTTCCGCTCCAGGCCCAAAAAAGCAGCACAATCAGATGGGCGACACTAGGACCAATGACTAATGATTCCCTGACCTGGTGCCAACCAATCAGTGAAGACTACCACCCTGAAAGACCACACCTGGAAAACTGATGAATACTCTGCTGGAACCTTCCCCTGAGACCTTCCCTAAGATTCTTGCCCTCAAGAGAGAGATAACAGCTTCAGAACAAAGGAGCCAGTTTGGGCGCACTCACTCTGCCTCTGGGGAGTAGCCTGTCTCATTCCCTTTCCCCTCTTCTTCCCCCATAAGCATGAATTTCCTAGACTCTAAGGGACCCCACAAAACTTGCGACCAGGGGAGCAATGGGCAGAAGCAGCTTGTCTTGGGCTAATTTCCTGAACCTAGCCCCAAGGCCCCCTGTTCTCTGACTTCCTAGTGAGCTAAGGAAGCCCAGCCCAGATTCTCCTGTTGCTTCCTCCTTCTTTGATAGGCCCTTCTTTGTTTCACTGCCCCCAGCTTCAATGAATGTACCCTCATAGACACCTGGACTCACGGGAAATCTTTCCTACACGAGTTAAGAACACCCACACTACCAGCCGGCCCCAGACAGACCCACTCAGGAACAGATTGCCATCTGGCAATAACTGCATAGGACTAGATTACTGGTGCCCGAGTTGTACCTGATTTGGCAGGTCATTTCAGTTCAAAGAAGCAAATACACAGGCTTAGCTCTATGCAACTCCATCTCTTAAGAGATTCCTCTCTGTTTTTTGCCTACTTTTTAAAAAATTTTAAACTGGACTCTCTGGGTTCTCCTTTATACACACATAACTAAATGATCGACCAGAAATTAGAATAGAGTGTATACTCAGATTTTGTGACTTTCTCTTACTGTGGTTTTTTGCTAACAAAGTTTCTTCTTTAAATTTTCACTTCTTTTCCTACAGAAGAGTTCAGCCTTGAACTCTTCTCTCTGGTGTCTTTGGGCAGTCAGGTCGCATTTTTAAAAAAATCCTCACCTGAGGGTGTCTTTACTGATTTTACAGAAAGTGGAAGGGAGAGAGAAACATTGTGTGGGAGAGAAACATTGATCGATTGTTTCCCATATGAACCCACAACCTAGGTATGGGCGGCACTGGGGATCAAACCTGCAGCCTCCTGGTACACGGGAAGATGCTCCAACCAATCGAACCACCTGGCCAGGGCTTCCAGCTGCAGTTGTAGAGAATAAACTCTCTACATTCTATATGCTTTTGAACAGTTCACTGAGTCTTTAAATACTTGTTGATTTAAAAAAATATTTTATTCAGGTTTTAAATTTGTGAAAGGACTTGCATTACCACTTTACATTGCCACATTACTGAAAGTTCTCTAAATATAGTTTTAATTTGTATTTCTCCTACAATAAATGAAGTTAAACATCTCACATTTTCAGTTTATTTTTATATTTTGTGAATAGTTCATGTCTTTTGCCTATTTTTCTGCCAGGACTTTTACATGCATCCCTTGAATTTATAAGAGTTCTGTGTATTTTAGGAATGTCAGCACTTTATGACACCGATATGTTGAATTCCCATATGTGTTTGGGTCTGTTTCTGGGCTCTGTTCCATTTCACTGGTCCGTGTGTGTGTTGGCACCACACTGTTTTAGGCAGTAAGGGATTATAGCGTTTCATATGTCAGCTTATTTTATAAGTCAATGTTCATGTTTTTTCTTTCCAGCATTTTCTAGTTATTTTCACATCTATATTTTTAATGTATTTTACTGATTATGCTATTACAGTTGTCCCATTTCCCCCACTTCACTCCGCTCTGCCCTGCACTCCCACTCCCACCCACACTCTCCCCCTTTACTTCAAGTCCATGGGTCGTACATCCAAGTTCTTTAGCTTCTACATTTCCTATACGATTCTTACCCTCTCCCTGTCTATTTTCTACCTACCATTTATGCTATTTATTCTTTGTACCTTTTCCCCCCTCTCCCCCTCCCACTCCCCTGTTGCTAACCCTCCATGTGATCTCCATTTCTGTGTTTCTGTTCCTGTTCTAGTTGTTTGCTTCGTTTGCTTTTGTTTTTGTTTTAGGTGTGGCTGTTAACTGTGAGTTTGCTGTCCTTTCACTGTTCATATTTTTTATCTTCTTTTTCTTAAATAAATCCCTTTAACATTTCATATAATAATGGCTTGGTGATGATGAACTCCTTGAACTTGACCTTATCTGAGAAGCACTTTATCTGCCCTTCCATTCTAAATGATACCTTTGCTGGAAAGAGAAATCTTGGATGTAGGTCCTTGCCTTTCATGATGTGGAATACTTCTTTCCAGCCCCTTCTTGCCTGTAAGGTCTCTTTTCAGAAATCCGTTGACAGTCTTATGAAAACTCCTTTGTAGGTCACTGTCTCCTTTTCTCTTGCTGCTTCTAAGATTCTCTCCTTATCTTTAATCTTGGGTAATGTAATTATGATGTGCCTTGGTGTGTTCCTCCTTGGGTACAACTTCTTTGGGACTCTCTGAGCCTCTTAGACTTCCTAGAAGTCTATTTCCTTTGCCAGACTGGAGAAGAAGTTCTTTATTGCCACGTCCAGCTTCGCCAACCATGCTGTCTGACAAAGTCTGAGCATGGGGAGGGTGACTTCAAAGAAGCGTGTTCCGGCCTGGCAGACATGACATGAATGGATATGTGGTGTTAATTTTAATCTTGCTGTCTCTTGGTATTCTAATCTTTACCTTTCCAATAATTTGGAATCTCCTAGAAATGCTGACCATCCTCAAAGCCGAACAGCAACTAGGTCAGGCCGAGAACAACATCACCTTGGCCTTTCCCCAAAATAACACCTCCTCTGAGGCCCCAAAAGAGAAAGGGCCCATGATGTCCAGTGAATTCAGAGGAAATAACACTTCCTTCCCCGACCTGATTAAGCAACTGTAGGATAAGATGATATCAGCTAGTAGGGGGCCGGGAATACTCAAGGCAGCCCCCTTAAGTAAGTTCCGAGACAAATCTCCTCTAATGAAATAGCCCCTGAATGTCTAAAGTTGTTAGAATAACAGCCCCTCCTTTACCTTAAATGGAGATATATATCTATTAGAATTAGACAGGCAAAGAAATAGGAGAAGCTAGTTAGCTATTAAGCATGTAGAAAACAGTTACTAGGGAGACAGAGTTTATAGTACACAGAGAAATATTTTAGACAGAAAGATAGATAGCTAAGTTTGATATCACAAAGGCTTATGAATTTCCTAATCTCTGTTCAATCTAACATATCCTTTTGCCCCATGTCAAATTCTAAGACCTTTAATAAACAATAAGATATTCAAACTTTGTACATAGAGCTATTTCAAATTGTCTGATTAATGGTTGTCCTGGTCAAAACAACTTTTGTTTAACATAACTGAAACTATGGGAACTTTTGTACTTTTCCTGGTTACCTTTGTATTGATTTTTTCTGCTTAACTGATCATGCTATACACCTATAAATATTAATCACTACAAAAAATAAAAATATAAAAACCTGCTTGTACTCGCAATAAACAGAACAGAGCTTTACTGTCCTTTGAGGCATGTTGTCGTCTGTTACCCATTGCCAACGCCTTACCCACCTTTCAGGAATCCCCGGACCCTGCTGCGGCCGGACCGTGGCACTTTATCATTGGCTCAAATAACTTTTCCACTTGTTGTTCTTCCTCTTCTCTTTCTGGTACCCCTATAATTAGGATGCTGGAACTTTTAAAGAATACCTGGAGGTTCCTAGGCCTCTCCTCATTTTTGAATTCTTGTTTCTTCCTTCTTTTCTGGGTGGATGTTTCTTTCTTCCTTCTGGTCCACACTGTTGATTTGAGTTCTAGTTTTCTTCCCATCACCATTGGTTCCCTGTACATTTTCCTTTATTTTACTTAGAGTAGCCTTCATTTTTTTCATATAATTTGCAACCAAATTCTACCAATTCTGTGAGAATCCTGATTAACAGTGTTTTGAACTGTGCATCTGAGTGGTTGGCTATCTCTTCATCGCTTAATTGTGTTTTTTCTGGAGCTTTGATCTTTTCTTTTGTTTGGGCCATTTTTATTTGTCTTGATGCACCTGTTACTGGGCAGAGCCTTAGGTGTTCACCAGGGAGGGGTGACCCACTCTGTGAACTGTGTTGTGACGCTGTGTGTGGGGAAGGGGTCTGAGAGGAAACAGTGGCACTTGCTCTGCTCTCTGCCAGATTTCAGTCACTTCCCCTACTTCCCACAAGCAAATTGGGCCCTTCTAGTGCTAATTCCAATGTGGGTGGGTTTGTGTATGTTCTAGGATCCTGTGGGTCTCTCTAACCAACTCTCTTGTGGGGCTGGGAGTCTCTTCTGCTGCCTCAACCCCCACAGGTGTTTTCAATCAGTGGTTTGAGGCTTTATTTCCCTTTTGCTGGGGTCCTGGGTTGCACAGTCTGTCCCGCTCCCCAGGTGTTTCTCCCAGTTTATCTGCATGTGAAGGTGGGACCTCCCAGTCTTCAGTCCTCCACCTCATGGAGTGCACCCATGCTGCCTTGCTGGCTGGCTGCAGTCTTGCATGCCCCACTTCACAATCCACCACCTCACTGGGTCCTCCAGCCACCACCTTGCTGCAAGTCCTCCCTGCCGGGCTGCCTGTCTCCACCCCTCCTACTTGTCTAGATGAATGCATCTTCTTTAACTCCTTGGTTGTCGGACTTCCATACAGTTGGATTTTCTGTCAGTTCTGGTTGTATTTTTTTTATTGTGTTGTCTTTCTTTCAGCTGTATAAGGAAGCACAGTGTGCCTACCTATGCCTCCATCTTGGCTGGAGTTTCACATTTTTTATTCATATTAACTTTACTGTCAACTTTTCAAACCTATCAACTTCTCAAACCAAATTGAGTATTTGCTGTTATCTTTATTGAGATTGTTTTGGATTTATAAATGGACTTAGGGAGATAGAACATTAAGCCATCCTATCTAAAAATAAGAAACATTTAAATCTACTTTGTGTCTTTCAGGAATAGTTTACATTTTTAAAAATATTATTTTTGCACATTTCTTGCTAAGTGTAATCTAAGAAAATTTGTTCATTTTTTATGGATTCTGTATTTGTGAATTCACCTACTCACTAAAATTTGTTTGTAACTGCAAAATCAATACTCAAGGCATTTTGCAGACATGTGTATGCTCAGTGTTAAAAATGTGGCTCACCTCTCTTCCTTGGTTCAGCTCTTTGTGTAAAAAACTATCCTTTCCCTTAGTGGCATATTTAGTGCCATGTTTTTCATGTTTCTGTGCTTCCTGTTGGTTTCACTGTTTAAGTGGCCCTGAGCATTGTGCTGAAGTGCTGTCCAGTGTTCCTGTGTGTGACAAGCCTGTGAGGTGAGCGGCAAAGAAATTAGGTGTTAGATTGAGCTCCATTCAGGCATGAGTAATAGTGCTGTTGGTCATGAGTTGTGTTAATAAATCAACAACGTAGATTAAATAAGATGTCTTTAAACAGAAACACTCAGAAAAGGTTACATACTGATCAATTTGTGGAAATGATGTGACCAAACAGGAATCCAGCCCTGTTCTTTTCCTAAGCACAGTGCTTCCATAGTAGCTGAATTTAGTGCCGGAAAGGCTTTTTTAGAATATAGCTGCCACAAATAATGAAAATTGACTCCTTTTTATTTTATTTGTTGCTTTATAAGGTGAAAGATTTATACAATCTGAAGAGAAACCAGAGCATTATTTGTTGCTATTATAAATGAGGTTTTCTCTATCAGTACAATTTCTAGTTAATCGTTGTTTGTGTACATGAAAACTACTGATTCCTGCATGTTAAATTTGTCTTGCCACTGCACTGAGCTATTGTTATTGCTTGAGTTGGCACCATCATGGATTCTTTCAGGTTTTTCAGGTACACTTTTTAATTAAATGCAATTATACTTTTAATTTTACTTTTTCAGTTCCACTTCCCTAATTAATTTTTCTTATCTAATTGTGTTGGCTATAATTCCTCCCCCCTTTTATAAGGACAGTTTTTCATCTATGCGGAAATGCTCTGAGATGATAATGGACTATATGTCATTAATCCATAGACTCCAGAAGTTAAACTTAGAGGCACTGTTGGCAACTCTGTTACTTGATGAGTGGATCTTTTTTTATATCACTCAAGTGGTCATCCAACCTCTTCTTGAACACCAGTGACTTTTCTTTTGGTAAGAGCTTATCTCTCTGTTTCAGGGAAGAACCTTATACCCATTCCACATAGTTCTGTGTGGCTGTCAATAACTTCATCCTGATGCCCCGCCCTGGCTTATGATCCATGCTAGGGCAGCCATAGAATCTGTACACATAGTTATTATTTTTTATAGAGTGAACCCCTTTTATGATTTCTGGCATATGCTAAAGATGCACATTTATTCAGTGACAAACACATGAATTACCTGAGGCAATGCTTACAGTAGCACATGCTGCAGTCTAGAGGCTGTCTCACCTTGTTTGTTTCTCAGGGATTGCTGCCCATGTCCAGTGTTTTGGAGGCTGTTGTTAAATACATTTTATCAAGTTCTTATTTGTTTTGAATAGTGGAGGGGGATTTAGTTTTCTGTTATTCTATATTGGCTGGAAGTGCAAATAATCTGCAGTTATTGCAATGTTCCCCAGCACTTTGACTGGGCATTATCAATGAAGAACAACACATTGGACATATTACTTAATGTCATGGAGCATATCATGCTTATCATATCAATAAACTATTATTATGTGTATTTGTCCCATATTCCTTCATAGCTGCACTCCTATGAAGATGAAGAAACGTAGAATAGAGAGAGAAGGTGACCACCTTTCAAAAGTCTGAGGTCTCTCTGGAGCCTGGCACAGTGTCAGTGCTCAATTGCTTGTTGAGTAATTGATGAAGGAACACAGGCTCATATGAATGCATGCAAGTATGAATGAATGACAGCCACTGGAGGAATGGTTTCTGTCCTGCCCCACCCATTCTCCACTGTGCAGATCAAACCTAGGCTCTTGAGCCTTCCTGCCTAGGAGAGACCCTGGGCTCTGGGTGGCAGCACACCCCCTGCAACTCCTTGCCTTGTTCTGGGTCATCTATCTCCTCACTCCTTAATTCCTTTCTCACTGCATTCTGCTTTTCGCTTAATGCTGAGCTCCTGTCCCTCTTCCTTCCACGTTTTTGGAAATGGATTTCTTTTAAATTTCTTTGACATAAATTTGATGGTTCCCTAGATTTCAGAGACATGAGCATCACTTTTAATGAGGTTATGAATTTTTAGAGTATTATAATGCTGCCCTAGCTGCTACAAAGGCATCCAATATAGTTATTATTATTAATCTGTATCCCATTATTACCTAGCCCTAAAGCTATTATTGATTAGAAGTGACTTGAATGAGCTTTGTCATTTTTGAAATTAATAAAGCTAACTTTACCAAGAAATTAATTGAGTTGAATACTTTTACATGTTATTGCTAAAATATGTTCAAGGAAAGCAGTAACACACAACCCAATAGTTTTGAAATGTTTCCAATGTAAGAGCTTTTATTCTGGTTCCACACTCAATCAGAGGTACCTACAACAGACTACAGACAAAAATAATTAGGAAGGGATACAAATCTCCAGAAAGCAATAAATAGGGGATATTCAGTCTTGTAGCTCTCATACAAGTTACTAGGTCTTCATTTCAGTCCTAACATTAAAAGATAAAACCTCTAATTCATATGAGAAAATCCACTTAAAACAAGACTTCAGGCTTAGATTATAATTAACTTCCAAAAAATTTTGAAAATCCTATGACAGTAATCCATCAGATTAAACTTCTAGGTGCAAAGAATCTGCCAGAAGACTGAGTACAGTTTTGTGAGGCCAGGGAAAAGAACAGGATAAAAAATAGAAATGCCAAAAGATAAGCTCACACATGTAGGAGGTCCAGGTGTGGGGGTGGCAGGAAGTCTACCTTTGTTATAAACAGGGACAGCAGGGTTGGCATGGAGGAGGGCGGCCTTACCTTGCAGAGGGGCTAGGTCCACTGTGTCAAGGGGCTGAGGTCTGGGAAGCCCTGGAGGAGTGCAGACTCTCGTAAACATAGCTGCCACTACATTGCTTTAAGGTTTCTTGGTGAAGGTCCCGGCCTTTTGCTGCTGTGGGTGGCTCTAGAAGTGCAGACAGGGCTGCTCAGGTGGAGGTGTGGAAGCAATGGTGAGGCTGGCTGACTCCTAAACCCCAGGCTAGGGACATTTCCAGGGGAAGTGGATGTCAGCATTACTTAAGATATTAGAGTTTTGCTGTCCTGGGACCAAAGCTGGCCCAGAAACTGGGGAGTAATCTCACATGCACTACTCGAGAGAGATTTCGGGGTGTTCCAGAGATAAACGATGCTGTCTCCCTCCCACCTTGGTGTGTCTCTTGGGGAAGGACTCTTGGGACCTGTTGCCGTGAGAAGGGTCGTCTGAGTCTGAAGACACCACTTCCAGGAGAGGCAGCCTCTTGGCAGGCTTCTTTTTCTTTCTTCTAGGGTTTGCCTGTCTCAGCTCTCGTAAATCTGTGGGGCCAGCTTCCTTGGTTGGCCTGATAAGGAACGTTGAGTTCCTCATGTCCACATTCTCCCTAAAGAGCAGAAATCATGGTTACCATGGTCTTCAAAACTGCTGTGTCTACAGAGAGATCCAAGCCAAGAGATAACAAGTGCTGGTGAGGATGTAGAGAAAAGAGAACCCTTGGGCACTATTGGTGGGAATGTAAGTTGGTGCAACTACTATGAAAAACAGTGTGGAGGATCCTCAAAAAATTAAAAATAGAGCCACCATACAATCCAGCAATTCCACTTCTGGGTATTTATCCAAATAAAATGGAATACTATCTTGAAGAGATATCTGCTCTCCTATGTTCATTGAAGCATTATTCACAACAGCTAAGAAAATGGAAGTATCCATCAATGGATGAATGGATAAAGAAAATATAATATTTATATATAATGGAATAGTATTTAGCAGTAAAAAAGAAGGAAATCTTGCCATTTGTGACAACATTATTGGAACCTGGGGGTATTATGCTAAGTAAAATATATCAGAAAAACACAAATACTGTATGATTTCTCTCATATGTGAAAGCTCAAATAATCCAGGCTCAGAAACAGTAGAATGGTGGTTGCCATGGCTAGAGATGAAGATGAGGGACATGGAGAGATTTGTCAAAGGGTAGAAAAAAAAACAAAGAAAATATACTGGACACTTTATTTATCCAGAAATGTCTTTCAAAGAAGGCATCTTGAGAACACCTTGACCTCATTTCAGCCATGCCATCGTGGCACACCATTTTGGGAACTCATCTTTTGCAGAGCTTTTGGGGTAAGTTAAGGACACCAAACACCTGGTGTTAAAACACATTTTGTTCCCATAATCAGTATTTGCCACCTTGATCACCCGGCCTTCACTCTGAATAACTTTGATGATAGCTATTTCAGATCCTTCTGGAAATTGTCAGGAAAAATTAATAGGGTGGGAAAAGATTTTCAGTTATTTCTAAAGAGAAAAATTCCATTGATCAAATCCCTTTTCAAAAGATTAAGATTTACCACATGTTATATTTACCAAAGACTGGCTCAAACATTCTAAAGGTAATTTCCAAGACAGATTATAACATTGGTTTGATGATTTCATACTCATTAGGATAGCTATTATCAAAAAGAAAATAAACAAAACCCCAAAATAACAAGTGTTTGTGAGGATATGGAGAAACTGGAACTCTTGTGCACTGTTGGTGAGAATGTAAAATGGTGCAGCTGCTGTGGAAAACAGTATGGCAGTCCCCCCAAATATTAAAAATAGAACTACCATATGATTCAGCAATTCCTCTTCTGATTATATACCCACAGTGAAAGCAGGGACTGAAACAGATATCCGAACACCCATGTTCATAGCTGCATTATTCACAATAGTCAAAAGGTAAAAGCAACCCAAGCGTCATTGATAGATAAATGGGTAAATAAAATATGCTATAACATACAATGGAATACTATTCAGCTCTTAAAAAAGAGAGTATAAAATAATTCAATTAAAAAATCAACAAAGCACCTGAACAAACACTTCTCCAAGAAGGACATGCAGAGGGCCCAGAGACATATGAAAAGATGCTCAGCATCACTAGCCATCAGAGAGATGCAAATTAGAACCACAATGAGATACCACTTCATGACTGTCAGAATGGCCATCATTAGTAAGTCAACAAATTATAAGGGCTGGAGAGGTGGAGAAAAGGAAACCATGGTACACTGTTGGTGGAAATGCAGACTGGTGCAGCCAATGTGGTAAACAGTATGGAATTCCTCAGAAAACTAAAAATAAAACTGCCTTTTGACCTGGCAATTCCACTGCTGGGATTATACACTAAGAATCCCCAAACTGCTGTTCAAAAGATCCTATGCACCCCAATGTTCATAACAATGCTATTTACAATGGCCAAGTGCTAGAAGCAACAGAGATGCCCATCAGTAAATGAGTGGATAAAAAAAAACCTGTGGTACATTTATACAGTGGAATTCTGTATTTTTCAGACAATAAGATGCACTTCCCCCAAAATTTAGGAGGAAAAAGGGGGGTGCATCTTAGAGTGCAAATGTAGCTTACTTGGCTCACTGTGTGGGGGTGCTGGTGGAGTGGGGTCACAGGAGGCAGGAGCAGGGTCACTGCTGCATTTTCCTCCCACATTTGGGGGGCGGGAGAAGTGCATCTTATAGTCAGAAAAATACAGTACTTTGCAGCAGAAAAAAAGAAGAAGCTCCTACCCTTTGCGACAGAATGGATGAAACTAGAAAGCATTATGTTAAGTGAAGCCAGTCACAAAATGACAAATACTGTATGATTCTACTTACATGAAGTCCCTAGAGTAGTCAAGTTCATAGAGACAGAAAGCAAAATGGTGGTTGCTAAGGCTTGGGTATTAGGGAATGGGGAGTTAATGTTCAGTAGTTATAGAATTTCAGTTTGGAATAATGAGAAAGTTCTGAAGAGAGATAATGGTAATGGTCACACAATAATGTGAGTGTATTTAACGTCACTGAATTTTATGCTTAAAATGATTAAAATGGTAAATTTTATGTTATGTTTATGTATTTTACCATAACAAAAAAAGGCCTGAGCAATAGCAGTAGCATTAGAAAAAGGCTTCCCAGGAGGCCACCACCAAAATTACCTTTAAATATAAGGCCAGAACCTGTGTGGATGTGTAGGTTCTGTGAGGCCAGGTTCTCAGAGACTCATCTGGAAATCACACCTCTAGGTTGTAATTATCAGCCTTGTTCTTTGAAATCTAAAGTCTTATCTACCATATTACCATCAGTTATCCCTCAAATTGCTACCTCCCTTCAGAGCAAACTAGGGTGATACATAGGATTTCCCTTTCAGAGGTTTTTTTCTGTTTGTCTCATGGATTAGAATTCATCACAATCCAGTCTCTGACCTAACCTCTCAGAGAGAAGAGCAACAAGGAGGGGTGGGAAGTAGAGTTTTTCGGGTGTACTGAAAGCACCCAAAGAGTGAGGTAGAGGAGAGGCCCACCTACCTACCTGAAGGGCGCCAGGGAAAAGATTGATCTTGGAAGGAACCCAAGAAGAGGAGCAAGAAAGACCAAGAAGCAATGCGTATCTATCCCTGAGCAGGGGAGCAGTCATATATTATAAGTTATGGACCACCTGAATAATTAAATTCCGAGTAGGTAATCATGAAACAGGAGGTATTCTTATTACGCAAAGATGTAAATAATCTATTGTCAAGTAGAAAAAAGTTACAAGACAGAATGTATGTTATGTTTCCATTCTTGCTGTTAAGACTGTGAATGTGTACAAGGGTGACTGGAAACCTTTGCATCTGTCTGTTAATAGTTGACCCAGAGAAATGGATTTTAGTAAAATTGACACCTATTCACATTTAAAACATCTTTTGCAACTGTCACCAATGACAAAAAGAAACAAAGATTTTTACTTTGAGTAAAAAAAATCAACAGAGAAAACACTATCGAAGAATATATATCAAATATAAATGGTGATTACTTTTGAAATATAGGACTATGAATGGTCTTTATTTTTTATTTAATATATTTTATTAATTATGCTATTACAGTTGTCCCATTTTCCCCCTTTCACTTCCCTCTGCCCTGCACTCCCACTCCCACCCACACTCTCCCCCTTTACTTCAAGTCCATGGGTCGTACATCCAAGTTCTTTAGCTTCTACATTTCCTATACGATTTCTTACCCTCCCCCTGTCTACCTACCATTTTCTACCTACCATCTATGCTACTTATTCTTTGTACCTTTCCCCCCCTCCCCCTCCCACTCCCCTGTTGCTAACCCTCCATGTGATCTTCATTTCTAGGGTTCCACTCCTGATCTAGCTGTCCTCTTAGTTTGCTTTTGTTTTAGGTATGGTTGTTAATAACTGTGAGTTTGCTGTCCTTTCACTGTTCATATTTTTTATCTTCTTTTTCTTAGATAAGTTCATTTAACATTTTATGTAATAAGGACTTGGTGATGATGAACTCCTTGAACTTGACCTTATCTGAGAAGCACTTTATCTGTCCTTCCATTCTAAATGAAAGCTTTGCTGGATAGAGCAATCTTGGATGCAGGTCTTTGGACTTCATGACTTGGAATACTTCTTTCCAGCCCCTTCTTGCCTGTAAGGTCTCTTTTCAGAAATCAGCTGGCAGTCTGATGGGCACTCCTTTGTAAGTGACTGTCCCCTTATCTCTTGCTGCTTCTAGGATTCTCTCCTTAATTTTAATCTTGGGTAATGTAATTATGATGTGCCTTGGTGTGTTTCTCCTTGGGTCCAACTTCTTTGGGACTCTGAGCTTCCTGGACTTCTGGAAGTCTCTTTCCTTTGCCAGACTGGAGAGGAAGTTCTTTATCATTTGCTCAAATAACTTTTCCACTTGTTCTTCCTCTTCTCCTTCTGGTACCCCTATAATTAGGATGCTGGAACTTTTAAAGAATACCTGGAGGTTCCTAAGCCTCTCCTTATTTTTTGAATTCTTGTTTCTTCCTTCTTTTCTGGGTGGATGTTTCTTTCTTCCTTCTGGTCCACACTGTTGATTTGAGTTCTAGTTTTCTTCCCATCACCATTGGTTCCCTGTACATTTTCCTTTATTTTACTTAGAGTAGCCTTCATTTTTTTCATATAATTTGCAACCAAATTCTACCAATTCTGTGAGAATCCTGATTAACAGTGTTTTGAACTGTGCATCTGAGTGGTTGGCTATCTCTTCATCGCTTAATTGTGTTTTTTCTGGAGCTTTGATCTTTTCTTTTGTTTGGGCCATTTTTATTTGTCTTGATGCACCTGTTACTGGGCAGAGCCTTAGGTGTTCACCAGGGAGGGGTGACCCACTCTGTGAACTGTGTTGTGACGCTGTGTGTGGGGAAGGGGTCTGAGAGGAAACAGTGGCACTTGCTCTGCTCTCTGCCAGATTTCAGTCACTTCCCCTACTTCCCACAAGCAAATTGGGCCCTTCTAGTGCTAATTCCAATGTGGGTGGGTTTGTGTATGTTCTAGGATCCTGTGGGTCTCTCTAACCAACTCTCTTGTGGGGCTGGGAGTCTCCTCTGCTGCCTCAACCCCCACAGGTGTTTTCAATCAGTGGTTTGAGGCTTTATTTCCCTTTTGCTGGGGTCCTGGGTTGCACAGTCTGTCCCGCTTCCCAGGTGTTTCTCCCAGTTTATCTGCATGTGAAGGTGGGACCTCCCAGTCTTCAGTCCTCCACCTCATGGAGTGCACCCATGCTGCCTTGCTGGCTGGCTGCAGTCTTGCATGCCCCACTTCACAATCCACCACCTCACTGGGTTCTCCAGCCACCACCTTGCTGCAAGTCCTCTCTGCCGGGCTGCCTGTCTCCACCCCTCCTACTGGTCTAGATGAATGTGTCTTCTTTAACTCCTTGGTTTCGGACTTCCATACAGTTGGATTTTCTGTCAGTTCTGGTTGTATTTTTTTATTGTGTTGTCTTTCTTTCAGTTGTATAAGGAAGCACAGTGTGCCTACCTATGCCTCTATCTTGGTGGGAAGTCTATGGATGGTTTTTATATTCCTTGGTTTTTATTTCTAAGTCATATTAAGTATACATTACTTTTGGAATAGGAATAAAGCACTACAAGTTGTCATGATTACAATTAAAAGCAGAATGAGATTTTGAATAAGGAAAAGTATTTACTACAACCAAGTGGATGCTGCTCGTTCACTTTATTATACTCTCCAGAATGACTGACGTTGACCAAGTTCAAGATATTCCATGAGGAAATGTCCTCTTAGTGGGGGGTGTGACAGCTCTGAGCTACCACCCATGTGCCTCACTCACCTTGACCCAGATTGCCTCTGTGCAAAGGGGTAGGCACCATGCTCCTGACTCACCGCCCATGGACATTCTCCATCAGCTTGCTGGAAAGGCCCTGCTAGTGGCTTTCTTTTGACCTATCTCATACCCAAACTGAGTTAATTTAAATGTCCCATTAAGTATTTAAGTCACATGACATGACAGTATTTTGTTAACATGACAAATAGACCACTGGTGTGGTAGGAGGAGCCAGATACAGTGCCTTGGTTGGTGCTTCAGAAGTAGCTGGGTGCTTTGGGGAAGAGAGTGCTGACACCCACTCCATGCTTCCCTTGGGTCAAAACCCATCTCATTTGCTTGGTCCAGCATTGTCAGCTTGCCCATCTTCTCGCTGGTTCTGAGGCCTCATTACTATTCTGCCCAAAGTGTGTGTACATCAGCAAGGTGTCTTAGAACAGAAAGGACAGGAGGACCTGTGGGGTAGGCACTTAACAAATGTTTGATGAAGACCAGATAGTTCCTGAGTTTTAACAGGAAGGGGCAGGACATGAAGAGTCTAAGAAAAGGATGTTGTCATTCAAATTTCCACCACTGGCCCTCAGTGTTGAAGAATTTCTGGCTGTGTTCTCTTCCCAAAACTGAGGCACCACAGCACACTTTCTGAAAATGGGCAATGACATTTGTATCTCTGGATAGCAGGACACTCATAGACAGAGCTTGTTTTTTAGGGCTTTGCTCCATCATAAAAGTGTGGCTCCTGATCTGACCAGACAGGACCAAGGAAGTAATAACATACAGAGGCTAAATGATTTCAGAGGCACAGCTCCTTCGAAGGGAAAAGTCATCAGTAGTGACAGGGAGAGATTACGGGAAGTGATTTCTCTCATGTAATGTCAGAGACAGTGCTTAGTCTTGAAGTTTCATTCAATGACTTAATATCCCTTTTGTCAGTAAAACAATGTGACGTCACACTACATGGAGAAAAGGGAGGAATGTTAAACAATATGGGAATTATAATTTCCTTTGGAAGATACTCATAAATCCAAATAGCCTGATGGAAAACTACTCAAAGAAAGGTAACAAGAGGGTAATATTTTGTGTGACAGGAATTGAAAGCTGACCACAGACCCAAACAATCCTCATCAGAACCATGGGAGAGGGTCTCCCCTCCCTCAGACTCATGCCCAGCCATGTTCTGAGATCACACAATTTCGATCACACCTCAGGGGGAGATCCTGGCCTTAAGGATCTGAGTGCCCAACAACCTTCCTCAGGTGTCCAGCGATTCTTCTGGAGCACAGAAAAAATAATTAGCTCTATGTGGTTTTCCTGAGCTCATACTCAGAACTCCCCCTGAAGTCAGTGTTCTCAAAGGGGAGTCTCAGAGGTGATCTGCTCACGCCTGGCTCTGCCAAGGAGGAGAGGAGGATGGATTCCAGCTCTGCTAGGAGGGAAGTCCAGACAGTCACATGACATCAGGTACATATCCAGCTCAGGCCTGACAGAGGTGCCCTGCCCAGAGGAGCATTTGGTTCCCAGCCTGTGGTGGTTGAGTGGAGAATACTGGAAGCCAGAGCATCAGACCCACTAGGCACACCCCCCACCCCCTGCAGCAGCCAAGGCTACAGCCTTCTTATGTGAGCCAGGGGCGGTCAGGGGAGAACTCAGGGTTGCAAGTCCATGACAAATGGGGGAAAATTCATCCTGGTCCCCTGGCTTCTTAGAGTTATCAAGAAGATCACACAGGAGAAATTACATGGGTGTTCTCTAAATGGAGAAAGTAATAGACATGTTAGGTTATCTTTTCACTCAGAACAGACCTCAATGATGCCGTGAAACGTACTGAAGGGAAGGGAAGGCAGTCATTTCCCCCCATCAAATACACACCCCTCTCTCAGCTGTGCTGTCAGAGAATGCAATCACCATTTGACAAAGGAAAGAGGAAATCCCTAACAGCCTCACCCAATTTCACATTGCAAATACAGTGATACTAAAACTATCTGCTTTAACAACTATGTAAGAACTAAGAAATCAGCCAAATGGATAATACACTTTGCAAGCCAACCTTGCTAAAATGTCTTCAAAAATCATTCAAAATCAAATGTCAAATTTTGAGTTGAAAATGAAAATTTGCATAAGCTCTGGCCATATTCAATTAATTTTGAACCCTTTGCCATTCAAGGGCTTCCCTCCTGCCTTCAGTGTGAACCACCTTCAGTTAGGAACCGGAAGAGGGGCCTGTGGAAAATGCTCTGTTGTCTCCAACTGAAGGCCCCAAGAGGAAAGAAAAAGAGGGCAAAGGATTGATAGCTGGATGTCTGGCATCCTGGTCCATCTGCTGTTTGGGGCCATGTACCCCTTATCTTACCAGCCTAAATGTACGCTTATAGTGGATTCCATATTTTAAAATTAAATTTAGTCAAATGATGTCCTACTGGAGTTGAAACCTACAGAGCATTTCTTTGATAGCTCCTGAAGAAAACATGCGATTTTTTAATTTTTTAATGTTCTCATTTGGTTATAAAGGTATGAACACTCACTAAAGAGTGACCAAAGGGAGACAGTGCATTGGTAAAGTGAGGAAGAGCTCCTGTTGAGAAAGACTGACCAGAGGAAACCCCAGTGTAGAAGCGAAACAGGGCCTCTACCTTTACTTTGGGTGCTCACATCTGCCCGCCCGGATTATAGGAAGAGAGACAGACTAAAGTCTGAATTTAGTAGGTTGGGTGTGACCTCTGATTAGGAGAATTAAGTGCAGTTTCTTGCTAGCAGGCAGGCAGGCAGGCAGGCAGGCAGGCAGCTAGAGCAAAAAACAGTGGACATTACAATGGGGAGACTAGGGGATCAATCAACACTTCTGTGGTATAAAGCCCTAGAAGCTAGGGTAGATAAATAGCAGCTAAGAGCTTTAAGTGAGGCCTGGAGTAGTACATTAATTGTACTACATTAATTGTGACAAAGCATTTTTCAGCACAGAAAGAATTAAAAGTTAATTCTAAAATAGTAATTGACAATGTCAAATTTAGTGAATATGGTCAATCCCTAGATGCACCTATTCGTATTCCTTTATAATGTACTATAATTTGGATATCATACTGTTTGAGAAGGATTTTGAGAGTGAAAAATATGCTATTATTTTAAATGAAAATATACTCATGTAGAAAAAGAATGAAGGGTTATAGTGTATCTTTTCAATAGTCACACCTAAGGAATGGTCCTCTGTGGAACTATGTATCCCTCAAGGTGCACTGGGCATCCACTAGGATTTGTTTGTTCATTGATTCATTCTTCAAATAGTCATTGGGCACATCTTGTGAGCAGAACACTGGTAACCAGGATTTGGAAGGAGGGGAACGCAATCCCTGCTTTCAAGGACTCGTGCCCAACAGGAGTGATGGTGATGGCAGTGCAGGCCCCACACAAGGGAAGATTCCTGTAAGGAAGCCTCTCCAGGATCCATGGGGCATCCACTAGCAGGAGGGATGGCATTCTGGAACACAGCTGAGTGGTGTTGATGCTCAAGTTCAATGCTGGACTTCTGGGAGGCCAAGGGCAAAGAACGGCACTCTAGGGAGGGAGTACTTAGCCTGTCCTGTGCCAAGACACAGAACTTTGAGAAGTATTGGCATGGGGAAAAAGCTATAGGCAATTTGGTATGGCCAGTGGGTAGAGGTGTTTTGGGAGGCTGGGAAGGGGTGAGGTGGGAGAAGTGAGGCTAGGGAGGCAGGCCTGGGTCCTCCAACAGGAGGCTAAGCCAGAGTGGGAAGGGCACAAAGGAGACCGGAGTCATGTTGAAGTGGGGGTGGGGTCACACAGATTTGTGCAGGAGGAAGTTTCCTCTCCTCAGGCCTCATGGGACAAGGCTAGGACTGTGGCAGGACAAGGCATGAGGCAGGGCACGCAGGAAATAAAAGTGTCAGATGTAGGGCAGACTGGGTCCAGCAGAGCTGAGAAATATTTGCAAGTTAGAATTAGTATACCCTGGAAACCAATGGATGTGGGAGGTGAAGGGCAAGAAGAAGCCCAAAACGACCACCAGATTTCTGCTCGGACGACTCTGTGACTGGCATGTGAACTGAGACAGGGAAGGTAGAAAAGGGAGCAGCAGGTTTAAGAAGATCCACTGTGACTTCAGTATTAGGTATGTAGAGTTTAAGATTCTGCACGCACAGGTAGTTGGCTGGAAATAATGTGATTCCCACCGTGTGCTGAGTCCCTGCTTTCCATCGGGCCTGGCAATGACCATCCCCAGTCGTCACATCACCCTAATCTTACAATGAGGAACAAACTCAGAGACATAAACAACTTGCCAGGGGCACATAACTAAGTGGGGGTGGGACTGGAACACAATCAAGGTCTTAGTTCCAAAGCTCTTTCCTGTGTTATTAAGGTCTCAAATCACAACTACCCCCACCTCCACCCCAGAATGCTAGGGCACAGCAGCAGCCCAGGTTGGAGAGGGAGCTATGAGTTCCTTATTGTAAATGTAGTCCTAGAAGCAATGGGTGTGGGAGCCAACAGGCAGGGAGGAAATCCAGAGAGAAGCAGCCTCAGGATGGGGTGTTTAGAGGAGAAGGAAGTGGTTGACCATCAAATGCAACCAAGAAAGCAAGCACAGTTGGTGGGAACAGAGTTCATCAGTGTGAGCATGGGACAGGTTCTGAGTGGCCCCTTGGAAACAGTTTCTGCAGAGGGGCAGTGAGTGAGATGATACCCAAGGTTAGGGAGCAAATAGGAGGCAAGAGTGTGGAGACATCAGGGCTCAGACTGCACATGTGCTAGGTAGTGCTCACACTGCAACACCCAGGGAGGTCTATTGTGTGTGTGCAGGGGTGTGTGTAAATAGGGGGGCAAACTTGACTTTTCACTGAGGGTAAGGAATCGGTGGAGAGGAGCTAAGGAGAAAAGAGAAGAATCCAGGGTAGCTGATGGTACACGAATGCACCTCTGAAGCTGGTGAATACATCAGCTTTGGATGAGAGGACAAAAGGATACAGTTTCCAAAAGCTCAGTTGAGGGAATAAGAAGTGGAGGAGTGAATATCCTATGGTTTATGAAGTACAAGGTAAGACTTTGGAAAAATGAAGGTTGACACCCAAAGGTGACCTGCAAACTCCAAGTGAAGGTGGAGGGGATTTCCTGGATCCCTTTCCCCAGGCCTTGCTCAAAATCCACCTTTGCCTCTAAGGTCATGGCTCTGACTCCAACCTTGATGCTCCTGGTTAGTCCCATGGACTTGGGGTTTTGCCTGTTCTCTAGGCCTCAGCTTACTCTTGTTGACTTTCCCTTTAACTCACTTTTCCAGCTTTAGCAATTGTACTGCCTCAGATAAAAATGTATTTACCCTCCTGCAGCCCCTGGAAACCACCACCTGCCCCACATACTCACCTGGGTACCGGCAAGCCAGGGCTAGCACCTCACCCCTGGCCCCCAAGGGGACAGGCAGATGGCGAGTAGTGCCAACTGCAACCTCATCCAGCCTTTGCTTTATAACTTCATTAGAAAGCCCTGAATCCTTACAAATAGAAGGGGAGTAATTCCTTCATATTCATGACAGAAAGAATGCTCTTCTGAAAGGTCAGTAAAATAATGTTGGATGAAGATTAGAACTAGATGGACAAGTAACCAGGAGATAAAAGGTGTGACACTGAAGGAAGAATAATCATAGAGCAGGAAGTTGTCCCCCTCTGCTTTTCTCCCCAAGCACTTAGAGATCATTAATCTCAACTCAGAAACTGATTAAAGGTGCAAAGATATAAATAAAACTCAGGGAGTAGAATATTACGTGAACTTACACTTTTGGATCCTCCTGAACTGGGGGTGACTTTATGTGGGAGCAGGAGAGAGCATACTTGTTTTGGCTGATTTTAATAAGTGCACTCCGAGGGCAAAATTCCTGTAATAATACCAAAGAGTTAACTCAATTGAAATCAGACATGTCCACAATTCAGATGTAATTTTATTCTAGCTCAACCCATTAGGATAGCTATTAGCCATTATCCTATTCAGAGTGATATTTAAGAGTGCAGTTTACATACAGAGCCTGGCTTGACAAATATATGCTGAACAAAAAGCAACGTTGAGGCCTCTCTGTTGTGGGGGCAACTTTCCTCGAAAGTCCCCTCTTGTGCCACGGATGAGAGTAAACGTGACTGAGACATGATCTGCTTGAGGAGAAGTGGCCAGTTTCCCAGAGGGAAAAGGCCTTTAGCCCCTCCCTCCAAAGGCTTTTATTGGGTTGTAATACGCAGGAATACATGGTGGCAAGGATCAAACAGTAGATAACATTTCAAAGAGATCTGAGGGCTTAGTGTGAGTCAGTGTCTGTCAAGAAAGGGGGTTGCAGAACTTTGGGGAGACATACTCATTTCCTCTGGGACCCTTATCATATGAATGAAAGCACTCTTAGCAAAGCAGATTTCACAGATTTTTCAGAAATTCTTTGTGATGCCATATTTCCTCCCCCCACCCCATGCTCCAGCGAGGCAAGGAATTGCACCCCTCCCCATCAGGTATTCAGGCTTAAGGGGATTAGAGCCAGGAAGCACTTCTCCCAGAGGACATGGGGACTTGGGCTTTGTCAAAGCCGGGTGGGGGGTGGGGGTGGGGGAGGTTCCCAAGTCCTTCCATGATGGCCTCCCACATGATCGAGTCTGGCTTAGGTTGCCCCCCCACTGTGAGGGGTCTTACCCACCATTGACTTCTGATCATGCTTTGGGGGCAGGGAGAGGAAACTGAGGCAGAGTTTGCTACCAGAGACAAGCTTTGTCTCCTGTGGCTCTCATTCCAAAGGTCCACGCTGGCCCTTAGCCACAGGGGGTTGAGTTACAATTTCTAGAACCAGGCAGAGCGGTCCACAACACTCTCATTTCTCTGTATCCTGGATCACTTGCCAAGTCCATCCACATAAGATGCAGTGGGTGCAGACACACACATTGTTTATATAACTGTTGTCCCACCTTTATTTCAGCCTTGGCCATATTTTTTCTGGTCTTATAAACTATTGCCATCACCCCCTGACAAATGCCCCACTTTCAGCCCCATGAGTCTCCATGAGTCAGCCAGCATCTCTATCAGAACGTTTTTCCAGTGTCCATTCCCCTGCCTCCCACACACAACCCTGACTTCGCGGCTCTGGTTTCCAGGGCCCCACTGCCCTGTGGGTAAATCCAAGGTCCTTCCTGGGCTCTGAGTCTCTCGTTCAGAGATGCTGAGTCAACTGCTTCAGCCCTCCCCACACCCTGGGGACAGGCCTGAGGATGTCTCTTCAATCATCCCTTGATTTGCTTTTTCCTCTCTTGCCTGGAAGACACGCCCAGAGCAGTGCCACCTGGTGCACTTCCCAGCTGCCTCAGGACTGTCATTCGAACAGCTCCAGAAAAGTCCATTTTTTTCTCAGAGCTTTTCCTGGGTTGAGGAGAAGGCACCTTTTCTCCCTCTTGTTCTGTCAGATTGCATTTGGTGCCTCTGGGCCCGCTGGCTCTGATGGTCTTCACCCTTTGCCCTTAATCCTAGAATTCATTTCCCACAATGCCTTCCCTGGCAAATATCCTCATATTACAGCCAAGAACTGACTAGATATTTTTACTCTGTAGAGTAGACAGACACAGAGGGTTAGGGTGCAGACCATGGAGCCAGACTGCCTGTTCCACGCTCACCCTGTGTGCGGCTGAACCTCTCTGCTTCAGTTTCCTTATCTGAAAATGGGAGTAATGACAGTTCCCACTTCACAGGTTCTGAACACTCAATTGCCCACTATGGGTAAAGCACTTGGATTAGTACCTGTGGCATGTTCTAGGTGCCTAATAAAGTTAGCCACTGTGATTTTATTTGCTCTTTTTTGCTCACCAATCTACTTTCCAGACATCAAGTAGTCCATCCAAGCTAAGTTCTTTCCATTAGAAACATTAGTTATTCAAATAATTTAAAAGCAATTGAATTGTGAGAACCTTCTCTTCTTCAGGTTGTGTCACGGTGCAGAGATGACTAGGCCACAGCTTCTGTGTGTAAAGAGTTGGGTGTTGGCGAGGAAGCCAGTGTGGGGAGAGGGCAGCTCAGGGGACCCTGAGGGCCTCAGCAGGAAGCCACAACTAGGTAGAATCTTTCAAGTGACAGAAGCGTCCATGGCAAAAGGATGGGAAGGGCTGTCCTAGAAAAGTGACAGCCCAGGGCCCTAGGAAAGGCCACTGGGTTCAGGAGGCAGCTGACCATGGGGCTGGGGGCCAGGCTGGGGGCTGGGGGTCATCTACGTTCACAGGGCAAGCCCAAAACGTGCTGACATCAAGCTGCACATTTTCTTTTCTCCTCTTCTTTTTTTTAAATTTTCAATTACAGTTTACATTCACCATTATCGTGTATTAGTTTCAGGTGCACAGCCTAGTGGTCAGACAACCCTATACTTTACAAAGTGGTTCCCCATATTTCCAGTGGCCGTGGTGCCACACGCAGTTATCACAATGTTGCTGGCTGCAGTCTCCATGCTCACGTCCCAAAGCAGCACTTTGTCTGAGGTGGAGGGGAAGTGTGTGTTGTGGGGACGGGGGCGTCAGGCAGGCAAGTGGGCAAGTGACGTGGTCAGATTAGTAGATAAAGATTTTTTTTAAACTTTTAGGAAAAATGAACTGGGAGAACTGTTGGGAGCATAAGGCAGGGGCTTTCTGAGCAGCAGCAGGGAAGCAAGAGAGAGAGAGAGAGAGAGTGGAGCTGTAAGAACAGGAGGGACCCTGAAGAAGCCAAGTACACCCCCAGCCGTGAATAGAGAGTGGGACCTAAGAAGGCCATTTGATGGAGGAGTGGGAGGTGGGGATGGGAGGACACAGGGCAGATTTACGTCACAGAGAGGGCAGAACCCGAATCGCAGGGGCAATAGACACAGCCAGGAAACCACTTGTTCAAGATGCCTGGCAATGGCAGGAAAGAGCTGGGCACAGCCCACAAGAACGTCAGGGGGACAGACGCCACTTCCTGCTTTGGGACCGTCCTTTCCTAAATGCAGCTCTACTTACTCTCCGGTTGTTGCTCTTCAAAACTGTGTAGAATTTGTCTTCAGCCACATCCTGATTTGGAACTGCTATGACAATGGCAGGGACATAGAAGTCAAATCCATTGGGGACCACAATTTTGGCAAATACATAGTCTCCAACCTGCAGGTCAGATCATATTTCATAGCATACATTTTGCTTGTAGATGGTATAGACAACATTAATATAAGCTTGTTTTAAATGCTCCAGGATTCTAAATTTCATATACCTATTTTTTTCCTCAGAAAGTCAGTAGTTGTAAAATTCTTTGTACTCATTGGGCCATACCTGGAATTTAGTGATTGTTTCGGGGAAGCCACATTGTATATACCAGTATTTTTTCACCCAACCGAGGGCCCCAGGCACTGCCAGCAAGATGGGGAAGGGTCTGGAAACATAGCCTGCCAAGTCTGGTGGAGGGAACCTGGAGTGCTTTGCATGAAGACCAGAGAGATACGAGCACTGTCTTCATGTACCGGAAGGGCTGTCAAGCAGACCCAGGAAAGGAGCAGGTTTGTTAACGTTGCTCTAAGCTCACAGCTGGACTCCACAGGTAAAAGTTACACAGAGAGTGCTCCTCGCAAAAAGGACACCTTGAGGAGGGACACACGGAGGCTGCCAGCAGCATTAGTCAGGAGAAAGTGCACTGACGTGCACCCTGGGCCAGCCTGGGGAGGTGGGAACAGGCGACCAGGTGACATGCTCTGAGTGAGCTCAGTACTTTTCTCATGGCTTGCACTCCCCAAGGATCCACAGCAGTGGCGTTCTGGGGAGCTTTCTCTTTACTCTCTGGTTTGGTATCAAGGAAAGCATGACCTCTGCCCTTGTTTTAAATCTATTTTAATAGATTTAAACTCTTTTCCAGTTCCAGTTTCAAGAGCAGTAGCAGCTACAGCAACTCTGTTCTCAGATCATCTACGATCTCTAAAGTGTTAGCAGATCAGGGCCATGAGCAAAGAAATCTCCAGGCAAGAGGTCATAGGAAGAGGGGCCACTGCTTGGCCCATCCAAGTACATGCCCTTAGCAGCAGCCCAACCAGAACTCAGCAAAGGGCGGGCCCAACAGTGGTCACATTGTCCTCAGAGCACTGGGAATGGTGAAAAAGGACCCAAACAGGTGCTAGAGCAGGTACCTGGAGCAGTGGGCAGGGCATGGCGCCCCCCACAGGCGTGATGAAGGAGATGGGCACAACCTTGGTGTCTCCGTACCTGAAGCCCACTAGTGCATGCGTAGGGCTTATGCACTTCTTCACAACGCCTGGAAGGAATCAGAGTTAAAATGTGAAAACCAGTAATGTCTGTTCCCTCAAGCTGGCCCCATGCTGTTCATTGGGCTGAATCATAACACTTCTGTCTAGATCAGTGCACCCCCGACTTCTCCACCAGATTGTGCTGCACACCATACAATGGGAAGGGGTGGGGCGAGTGCACAGCTCTGTTCTGGGCTCTGCAGAACCTGGCACTCTGAGAACACGACCAGACCACGCCTACTCATCCAGGTCACTAGCAGCCATCCTGATGGGGCATGTCATTCTTAGAAACAAATACCCTCTTTCTGGACACTTTCTACCATCTGGTTTCCTTAGTTATTTATTTTAGCCATTATCCTTCAATATCTAATGCTTAAATATTGAAAATCAATGATTCAATACTGAAAATCAATGTTGTTAAGTTGTGGAAGTGAAAAGGAAAGGTGAACTCTCACCACCGGCTTTTTGCTAGTATTAGGTAACTAGGTTGAAGCACATCCCACAGCTTCCCTAAAATGTACAACCAAAAGTGGTGCGGACCCAGAGCTGGCTGGTTGTCGCTGCCACCTTGGGAATCGGGGCAGGGATCCTGTCTGGCTCACTGTGTTCCAGGATCTGTGTGCATTGTCTAGTTAAGGAATAACCACATTGTTCAGAGTGGACATGACAAGCTGATGACCTGGTTTATCAGGGTGCCGGAAGGCAAAGAGGTAGACCCCTTGCCTCAATTCCCCCAGACCGGCAGCAACAGGTCTTCGGCATTTTTTAAATTTAATCATGTAGAGATGGTGCTCAGGAAAACTTTGAGCCAATTTACTT
The DNA here is from genome assembly GCF_014824575.4 of Sturnira hondurensis. Taxonomy (NCBI): domain Eukaryota; kingdom Metazoa; phylum Chordata; class Mammalia; order Chiroptera; family Phyllostomidae; genus Sturnira; species Sturnira hondurensis. The sequence goes on from NW_028081809.1 coordinate 3,686,809, forward strand.
TTCTCTGGGATCCTGTCCAGTAAAACTGATCCCAAGCCCTTAATCTAGTCATTTGCAGTCCAGTCATTTTTAGCATTTTCATCCAACTGCCAAATTTGCCTCGGACCCCTCTCCAAGGCTCAAAATCAGAAGACCAAGCAGGAGAGCCTCCTGTAGTCACTTCCCAGGAAACCTAAGCCCCAGGGAAATGGCAGGTGTGCGGGCCTTTGTGCTTGCAGAGAAGAGTTCCATGCCTCGGTCTGTGAGCTCATCTCAAATGCTCAGATCCACAGCGACACTTCTGCAATCCACTCCAAAACACATTCACCAAATTTCAAAGGAAATGCCCTAGTTGTCAATTCTACACATATGCCTACTAGAAACCAATCCCTGCTAAAGCATTTTTCCCACTTAAGAAGATTGAATGAAACATAACATATCCTGTCTTAACTCCGAGTCTAAAGAGGAAACCTGTCTAGAGACAGAGACTTTGAGACGTCCACACGGAGGCAGTGCCCGCAACTCATCCTGTCCCAGACACACCTTGCTGTCTTTTTGTCCGTGCCGCTATCTGCGGTAGGTGCCACCGTCTCCTCATGGCCCAAGCCAGGCCCTGCGTCACCTCCCCAGCCACTCCTTATCCACTGCTCATGCAGCAGGGGGAACGCCCTCTTTAAAATTTCAAGTGTGATTGTGTTCCCTGCTTTAAATGTGGCTCCCTGAGAAAATCCACACTGTGTAACATTAACACTTAATAAACAGCCCTACATTCATGTACCTCTAAGAAGAACCTCATTATTTTCTACCCTTCCTTTGCATTCTAGTCGCCATGAAATGTTCATGTTCTAGGGGAAGCACAGTTTGAGAACCTCTGGTCTCCAATAACATACTGTTTAACAAAGAAATCTTACAAAATAGTATATCTACCTGGGAAATAAAAGCCATTTTCATCACATCTTGCGATAACCTTCTGGCCTTTGAGGTGATCCAGTTTTTTGGATTTGATTTTCTTTGTTGAATTTCCTTGAAATTTCTGTTGCTGAAAGACAAAACATTAATAATTGATAGAAAAAAAGTCACTATAGGAAGTGAAAATCACACATTTAGGGATCTTAGGTTCTATGTTGAGAACCGCAGGGCACACGTGCAGTGGACGCTGCTGCTGGGGAACTTCCTGTCCCCTGCCGTTGGGAGGAAGCTCTCGATGCTGACCTGACCTGGGAACCTCACCTGCAGAGAGTGGGACAGGAGCTGCTCTCTCAACCTAATCAAGTTTTTGTTAAAACAACACAAAACCCCAAAAAGCCATCCTTTTCCAGATAATTTAAACAGAATTTAATATTTTAAATTTTAATATAATTTTAAATTGTAGAGTTATGTCTTAAAACATAATATCCAAAATACCCATTATATAATCTAAACTGCAACACACAAAAAAGCGAGCCAATATGAGCAGTTCTCAAGGCACAAAGCAATCAATAGGTCAAAATGCTAAGATGCCCCAGCTGTTGAAATAACCAGATAAAGGTGGTAAATCAGCAATTATAACCATAGCCCATGATGTAAAAATAAGTACTTCTGAAGAGTGGCAATGTTTTCCTTTTATTGTTGTTCAAGTACAGTTGTCTCCATTCCCCCACCACTGCCTCCCACCTCAGCCACTACCACTTCCCACCCCTGATCCCCCCCTCCCTTGGCTTTGTCCATGTGTCCTTTGTGTGTGTTCCTGAAAACCCCTCCCCCTTTGAAATAGAAGCTATAAAAACAATGAAATGGAAATTCTAGGATGAAATAATATAATATCTGGAAGGACTCAGTAGCAAAATTGATGAGACAGGAGAGACATATCAACAGAAATTATTCAATCTGAAGAACACAGAGAAACAAAGATTTAAAAAATGAGCAAGGTCCTTCCTATTTCAGATGATCCCTTCAAAGCCCAGCTCAGTCACAATCTCCCTGGGAAGATTTCACCAGGCAGCTTCAGAAAAAGCAAAGGTATATCCTCACAAAGAATATTAGGTAGCCATTCATACATGATGTGCACAGAAAGGCAAATTTATTGATTGTTGGTTACGGAGGCTGGGAGTGCAAACTGATCAACTGTGAGTGGGCCTAAGGGCATTTCTGGGGTGATGGGAATTGCAAACACTGGGTTGTGGTGGCAGACAGCTCAGCCAGTGTTACTACACATCTCTAAATTGAAATAGGCGACTTTTATGGCATCAGAAGTCTATTTTCATAAGTCCGGTTTTTGTGGCAGCCGTTTATGGTTTCCTTCAGGTGAACACACATGGTATTTCGCACACAGTGGGCAACAGGAGCCAATGCGTACGGAAGCTTCAGTGAAGTAACAAATGGAAACAGACTTACAGAGACAGAGGACACACTGACAGCTGTCAGAGAGGAGGGGGCCAGGAGCTGGGTGAGAAAAGTGAAGGGGTTAGGAAAAAAATTCCTCATAGACAGATAGCAGTATGGTGATTACCAGAGGAAAAGGCGTGGGGGACGTAGGAGAGGGGATGGGGGTGATGGAAGGAGACTTGACTTGGGGTGGTGAACACACAGTACAATATACAGATGGTGTATTATAGAATTGTACACTTGAAACTTATTTTATTAACCAGTGTCACCTCAATAAATTCAATAGTAAACTAACTAAAGAGAGAAAGAAAGAAAAAAAGATAAACTAAACAGGCCTTTTTCTTCAAATTGCTACATTATAGAAACTGGGGGTTTTTCTTCCTAGATTTTTTCCCTTTCTTGACCATTAATTTATTAATTCTTGGTTTCTCAAAGAAATTAGTGCGTCTTCCCAGACCACCCAGCAGCATCATTCTCCAGCTCCTCCTCTTTGCAGACCATCCAACGCCCCTGTCCTCCCCAAGGCAAAGCCGACAGCAGGTGTCTTCCCACACATTTCGCTGTCACTTGTCTGCAGCGCTAAAGCTATGTCATAAATAAAGTATTAAATGCATATTTTATGAGGTCATCTACACAATTCCACTTAAGCAAGTCTCTAGTTTATGAGACCATCTCTTCAGATGGTCTGAGCACCATTTGCTCTTAGGTCATTATTAAAGTTCAGTGCAGTTCGGATATAAGTGGGCTCGATTCCATGCTGCCCTGATGTACCTGGGTTCTCTTGTAGCCTCTATCCGTCAGACCCGTTTGGACAGGCTTTCCAGGTTCATTAAAACAAGTGGGAGTATGGTTGATCTCCTGGGAGATGAAAACTTAGAGCCAGGTCCTCAGAAGTAAAGAAATAACGAACTAAGGGGTTAGAGTCTCTTGAAAGAATTGTTGGATATTATCAGATTTCTAGCCTATGCAGCCAGGGACAAAAATGCCAGGTGAACACTACCCTTTAGTTTATGATGTTCCCATTTAGCTGGCTTTTGCTTGGGTACCACCCTTCTCAAGGAATTTGGTTTTTACTAATGCAGCCAGTAGGTTAGCATTACTGGTTTATGGTGAATGTTATCTGCTTGTTCCTGGGTGTCACACAGAGGAGGAACCTAAGCACGCCTCCCCGTGGGACATGAACATGCCACCTAAAACATGCCTTCTACATGGTTAAAAAGTATCTTTCTTCAAATCACTCATTTTCCCGTGAGGTCACCTGAAAGGGCTTTGCACACATAACTCATATTTACTCTGTTTCTATTTACAACTGTTATTACTATTGGCAACAATCTGTTTCTCATTGTTCTCACAGCATGTAACTTTATGGAAGAAGCTGTTCACTGTGCACTCAGTGGCTGGTCCTGGCTGCAGTCAGTCCTGCAGATGTAGAGGAGGAGGCAAACCAGCATGTGGGGGCAGTGCCGATACAAGCGCTCGTTCCCCAGAAACAGAGCCCTGGTTTCCAGGACGGAAGGACATCAACCTGGGCAGCTAGACAAGCCATCCCTTCGGCCACGATGCTGGCAGCACCTTTCCAGAAGGATGACATCTCGCAGTTTTTGAATCTTGTCCAAGACCCTAGAGATACTGTACAGTCCGCCCAGGGACCGCCCCAGCCCTGATGCTTTTCTCCCACACTGCACCCACTGCACAAGCCAACACCCGGGGTATCCACTGAGTGTTAAAAAAAAATCCTTGGAGGACGAGAGTCGGAGGGGATGCAGAGTGAGGCCAGAATGCCAGCACCAAGTGCATGAGCCCACGTGTCTCCAGGTTCCGGTGCCCGAGCACAGCTGTCCGCCAGCCTCATTGAGGAGTCAGAGGGTAGGGCGGCTCAGTCGGGATGCTGCCTGGAGTAATGTGATTTCCCCTTGTCTCCACATCCGGGGAGTCCTAATTCACTATTTTGCCAGATTCAATTACCAGGTGATGTGGAGCAGGTGATTACCAGGATCCAAAATGGAGCCATACTCCCTTCATTTCATTATTAAATTTTCAAACCATTTTCTCCAGTTTGCATTGGTGAAGGTAGTGAACTTACTAAATGCTTGATGCTTTAAAATTTTCCATTTAAACAACAAGTTCCCACATCAGGTATAGAATGCATTTCTAGGATTTACCTAGAATTAGTCTTTGGCTCAAAATCTTGTTATAAAACCATCACTAAATATTTTTTCCTGCCCCAAATCAGTGAACTGCTGCCACACAGCAGTTCCAGTGTGCTTCTCTGTCCATGTCTTGTCCTTAAAGCCAACACAGCCTGAGACTGCTGTAACCACAACAAGGTGCACAGTGTCTGTGCGTGACCTTTCCTCTCTCTGGAATGCCTAAGTGTAAGGCCAGAGCTTCAGCACACTGTCTCCATTATTAATTCAACTTCCTTTAAAACCTTGGTGAGGAGGGCAGGCCCAGCCTGGAGCATTTTCTGACCTACACTCTCTCTCCTCTTGTTTAGATTTAGAGGGGTTTCCTCTACTCCCAGAGCATCTAGGGTCTGCAGTCCTTTTGAAAATGAATTCTAGAGAGAGAATGAGAAAAAGACCTTACAGGAAAATGTCAATCAGGAATGGCAATCAACCCGGCCCCTCCAGGTCTTGGGGTATTGACACATTCTAAAGGAGTTGGAAGGCTTTGGTGTGCTTTCCTTTCCAGAGCATGTGCATTTTAACAGGGGGCAAACTATTGTACCAAAGGAGTGAAACTCTAAGTAGAAATTTCTGCCTCAGCTATGCCCTTTAGAAGAGGGAGCTAAATTTCCTTGCAAAACCTCTTACAAGCACAGCAGGTTGACAGTGGGGCTCACGGGGACGCTAGGGATAAAGCGTGTGAGTCCAAGGCTTGAGGGGGGAGCGGCAGGCAGGAGGGCAGGCCGAGAGAATTAATGTCTCCTTTAAGAAGTCTCAGGTACTTAGCATTGCTTTAAGCTCCAAAACAGCTTCTGTGGAGCTGTTTTCCCCTCCTTCTCTCCAGGAAATAATGTAACTTTAGAAAACACAGAAGGAGAAACTCACATCCCCAAATTCTGTGCAGTTTCTACTTCCCTCTGCAGGATGCTTCCTGAGCAGATCAGCTGGGTAAGCTGTACCCTGCTCTCATCTCAGTCCGTGTTCCCTGTGCGGGTGTGAGCCGCCCCTTGGAAGCGCAGGACACAAGGGCAGGGTGAGGGCCTGACCTAGAAAACGGCTCTCTCCTCTCCAGCACGGCACCGCACTGCGCTGTGGAGTTCACCACTGACAGCAAGATCTCCAGTGGAACACCCATCAGTAGCAACTCAAAGGGCTTTTGTGAAGGGGTGAACTCTGTGTGTGGTACCAGCAGAAGACCTAATAAACATGCATTAGGTGCTCAATGAAATGATCTCCCTAACTTGATGAGCAAACTTGTAACATCTCAGGGAATATTCTCTCCTCGATCTTTCAGGGAAAAATTAAAATGAAAAACTCTTGAAATGTTTTAAATATGTAAATCTGAATATCACCACAGCTCTGAGGTCTGTACTCTGATGGTACTGATACAGTTACCCATATGCTTGCTGCTACTCCAGAGACGAATGGAAGTCACACTCTGAGCCACTTTTGTGTCATTGCCTGGAGTGTGACCCACACCAGCTGTCTATTAGAGCTGTGTATAAATATCTCACACAGGCTATAGTCGAAAAATAAACGCTGGGCCTTTAAGAAAACTCTGTAAAAGATCTCTGAGCTGGTTACTCTGGTCCACTCACCCGCCCAAAAATCTATTCTCTGCCCTGCCCTGCTCTATGCCCAGGATGCTGACCCCCAAGGGTGACACCGCCCTATTTCCCTTCCTGGCTGTGGTCTCCATGGGGTGATCCAATGGGAGGCAGGAGGTCAGAGGGTCTGCCGGAGGAGGAGAGACGGGGACTCTGGTTCTCCCCGGCCCCACCTGTTGCCTCAGGAGTGCTCCCTCCCCCGCTGTCCCACTGGTGCTCACAGGACTCCAGCGACCCTGTCTCCTTCTGCCCTTCAAGTCCAGGGTTGATGGCACTTCCTGTGCTTGCCAGGCACTGGGGGCCTCAGATCCCCTGCTGACTGCCTTATACCTACCTCCACCTCTGCAAAGTCCCTCCACTTGGACCAACTAAATAGAAGTCTGGTTCCTGCCTGGACCCTATGATCAGCCCTCCACACTCAGTTCATCCGGATAGGGAGGTCCATGACCATCTGTGAACCATCTGTCATGTTGGGGATCCCTGAAGCTGATGCCACCTTTCCGCTCATGAACATCAGATACTAGCCAGATAACGTTTTAGGGGATGAGCAGGGTTTGTGGGAGTTTTCCTTCCTTTCCTTTAATTTCCTTCAGTGACTAGTGCCCCTGAGCAGGTTTCTCTCCTTCAACCCCCACTGACTGGGGCACAATCAGGCAGTTGGCTTCCTCTCCATCCCATCAGGGCACCTCATGGTCCCTCTGAGATTCCAACCCCACTGCGCCACACCTCCGTCCTAGCACCACTCCTCAGGAGCCCGTGGGGTCCTGTTTCCAGATGTTAACTTATCACTGAAGTACTGGCCTGAAGGTGCACACAGCATTCTTCCTGTGACAGCGATGTTGCTGGACGCAAGTGCAGGGCACGGCCCAGACCCACGGTTCCTCCCCCACAGCAGGGGCTCAGGCGCCACTGCAGCACAGCCAGCTCTCAGTCCCTGCCGAGTCTTCCAGCCAGACCTGAGTATCCGCGGCACAGACCAAGCTTTTTACCAGTGGAAGGAGAAAGGGCGTGATGTCCTTTCTCCCTTTACTGAAGGAACATTGGTAACTGTAAAAGGGTGGGTTACAAAAGCAAGAATGACAACTCGTCCAATTCTTACTTGGGAACAAAGATATCATTCTACTTAGTTCTGACTTCATTTTACACAACTCCAAGACATCTCTCTCTAAGTCTTCCCAACTAACTTTCTCCCGTACAGTGTAAAAGTCACAGCCCAACAGTGTTTTCAGATCCAAGGTCTGTCTCCTTTCTTTCAGTCTCTCAGTGTCACGTCAGTCTCACCTGTATTCTCCCTCCTGTGCGTTTTCTCTTTTTCCTGGACTCTTAGTCACATATGACTGGAACATATGTTTCCTATTCCCAAAGGCCAGAGACCCCCACTTCCTTGCCAGTCACAGGGCTGCTCACAGCTGCTCACAGCTGCTTATAGCTTAACAAGATTTCCTGCCTCCAAATGGACCCAAGGAGGTAGAATTTGTGGGTGCAGACAGCCCACTGGCCTTTCTGGGCCTGGATGCTGTGCCATTTGCCCTGGAGAACAATCCTTATTTTCGAAGGAAATGGTGGGGGCTCTTCACGCGGGAAGGTTAACTGTGATTCAGGTGCCTTCTGATTTCCACCTCTGAAAGCTCAGCATGGGCCAGTGAAGTGAAATCTGCCATCATGGCAACAAGAAGTGCTAGTGAGGGAGTTTTTAGGGGAATTTAAAATTTCAGACTTAAGATTCATCCTTTATTGTGTGGTCACATTCAAAGAAACTTTGACCGTCTTTTGCTACTCAGTATCAGTAAATCTAGGGGGTCTTAATGAGTAACAGAAGGTTTCATCCTCTTCAGTCTGTAATCATTAATCAAATCCTTGGCCTTCGCTTAACAGGAGCCTCTGCTGGTACGCGCACGTGCGTCCGGACGCTCGCTCCCCCCACAACCTCACAGGGTCTCGCCCGCTGGAGCGGTGGCCCCACCTAGTGTTCCCACGCTGGTTGAGACCTGTTAGTGGGCCATGAAATCAATTTGTGGGCATGACAAAAACAGAATAAAATATCTCAGAACACATCGCACGTGGTGAGGAGAAATATTGTTTTAAGAAAATAATGTGCAAACTCTTCCAGGGCTGAGGGCCATGCAAAGAATGGAGAAAGCTCTGAAGACAGAATGCGGAGTACTCCCCCCATTCATCACCAGCGACAATCGTCCTAGATGAGCAGACACTCCCCTGAACAGACAGCGGGGGCCTTTGGGCACGCTATGTGGGGACAAGGCAGTAAAGGGAGAGTCTCAGCCCCTGACCAATAAGAGGGCAGAGTAGACCCATCGATACCATTACACAAATGAAATGCCTCCTCTCACTCTGGTTCATGCTCGAGTCCCCACCTTCTCTCTCCTGTTTCCTTCCCTACAAAGCTCTTGAAACAATCATCTTCACTTCCTATATGTACTGCTTGACTTCTACCCACACCTTCACCCACCGTAAACTGCCTTCTGCTCCCACACTTCCATGAAATTATTCTGGCTAAGACCACTAGTGATCTCCCCCTTGACAAAGTGGCTTCCAGACACCATTCTGTGTGATTTTCAAAGCTCCTCAGTAGCCACCTCACTGATAGGAAGAGTGATAGTGGGTAATACAGGCTGAGTGCACACACTGTGGGGCGTTTAATGCAGCACACCGTCCTAAGCATATCACAGGCATTGTCTCACAACCATTTTGTAGCTTTTTCTTTTTTTAAAGATCAGGACACTAGACTTAGAGGGCCTGGCTAAGGTCACATAGCCAGCAAGTGGCAGCACTGAAGCCTGAGTTCAGGTCTGTACCACTGCAGATCCCAGCTCTCGCGTCACAGCCCGCCTCCCAGGCCACCTGCTCCTCCACCTTCCCTGCTCCCGTGGCCTCACTGCCTGCTCTCTTCCTCTCTCAACACTGTAAATGGCCTCCAGGTGTACCTCCTTAACTTAGATTTCTCTCCTCTGCTCTAGCATGTGCTGTCTGCAAGCCTTTCTCACCTGGATGCCTCATGGCCGTCTAAGAATCAAGAGGACCTAAAGTTATTTACCCTCCCCTGAAAATATATTTTTCCACTAATCAGTCTTCTTCTTCTTATCCATTTTTTCATTTATTAATTCAGATACTTACGAGTACCTACCAGGTGCCTTGGCACGGGAGAACCCAGAACACAGGGGACAAAGTCCCACCCTTATTCTGCTGGGAGAGACAGATGGTGCACAAACATATACATAATGTTAGATAGTTAAATGTGCTTTGAAGGAAACATAAATGTGCTCAGGGGTTAGAGAATGGCAGGGTGTTTAGATGGGCTGACCAGGGACTACCATAGACACTTTCTTCATCCATATTTTTGGATGAAGAAATTATGGAAGTTACATGCTGTGGATAAGGGAAATAAAGAAGTAAAACAATGAAAGCATGTCCCATAAACAGTGAGTTTTTGATTCCCACAATTCCAGATAAATTCAGTAGAAATCAGTCTTTGTTCTGAATCAGAAGAGTCTTCTGTTCATTCTTTTAGCAATACTTCCCATTTTTAAATTTAATACTAAGTACGGATAAGGAATAAAGCTAACAAGTGCTGCTGAGGGGCAGTGGTGCCTCCATCGTTTACTAGAGGAAAAGCCCGTCATTCAGGGCCTGAACAGTCTGTCTCACAGTCAGAGTAAGGGTGGGACTTGGTCCACGTATTAGGTATTGGGTTGGCCAAAAAGTCTATTACAATTTTTCAAAAAATTTCTGTACAAAAGCTCTAGTAGTGCTTAGTTGTCTTTAACTTTGTTTGAAACAATTTTGTTAGATTGTATTGTGACAGCTGTCATATCAGCATGCATTTTAAAAAACTTATCAAAATTGATGAGTTTTTGTGCAGCCATTTTAACACTGAAGATGGAAGAAAATAAGCAACATTTCAGTGCATTATGCTTTATTGTTCTGAGAAAAGTTAAAACTCAACTGAAATGCAAAAAAAAAAAGCCTTGTGCAGTGTATGCAGAAGATGCTGTAACTGATTGGACATGTCAAAAGTAGTTTGTTAAGTTTCTTGGTACTATTGACTTTTTTTGCCAAATAATTCTTTGCTGTGGGGCTGTCTTATGATTGGAAGATGTTTAGCAGCACCGCTGGCCTCTACCCACTAGAAGCGAATAGCAGGACATAGCCAACATACTCAACATATCCAAAGCAATAAAGTTACTGGTGAAAATGAAAAAATGTGTCTTTTATTTTACAGAAAAAATTTAACAAAATTTTGAGCCAACCTAATACTTCTAGTACCTGAAATAGTGTTTGGCACCTCATAGGGAATAACAAATATTTCAGAGATTACATGAAAGGACAAACAGAGGGAGAGACACAACAGAGAAAGAGTACATTTTCAGGGAGAAGCCATCAACCCACTTTCAGTCTCCTGATTGTTGGGTGCCCACAGGACATGGCTAGGTGAGGCAGGCCGACAGGCAGCCACACGTGGGAGGCGTCAGGCGATGCCTCCCAAGGAAACACTGAACAACTCTTTCAGGAAGTCAATAAAACACAAACTATAAATACAAATACATATTTATAATATATATAATTAACTAAAACAAAATAAATAAAAATAAATATATGGTAGAAAGTTTGCATTCTGAACAAAAGAAATAGCTTTGTACACCAAAGGGAAAAAATGCCGTTCATAGAGGAAAAATAAAATTAAATAAAAACAAACACAGGACTCTAGAGCTGTCAATACAGCATTTAAAACCAAGCAAAACCAGTATCACTCAGCAAAGACTGAAACCAAATACAATAAGTCTCAAACATCAGTTCTTTGGGCATATTTTTTAGACTGCCATATGGTGAAAATTAAACAGAATTCAGTAAGATTGTGGATGAACTATTCCAGGTCTACTCATACTCAACCGAAGTCAGAATGGGGGTGTTATACTGGCAACAAGTATTTAGAGCCCCAAAATGTTCATGCCCTTTGACCTAAGGATCCCACTCTTAAGAATGTATCCTGACAAAATAGCCCAACTACATGAACCTTAACAGTCATTGACACGTGAAGTGAAAGGGAAGAAAACTAGAAGATAAGCCAATTGCCAACATTTAGTAAAGAGTTAAATACATGAGGGTATATACACACACACCCTGGAATGTTATATAACCACAAAAAATGCCAACCTGATGATTTAGTAAAAACACAGAGAAAGCATATGAGATAATGGTAAAGTAAAAAGCAGAATATGAAATTATTATGGGTAATTTGATTGATCTATGTATAAAACATATTCGAGGAGAAAAAAACTAGAAGTAAATGATCTAAAGTTGTAATAAGTAATAAGGCAATCATATAATAAATTATTTTTTTTTGGTAAGGTTTGTGTCATTGATAATAATAATAATTATCCTTACAGGGGGCTTTCAATACTAAGCTCTTTAAATACTCATTTTACTCTTGTAACAACGCTATGAAGCAGATACTACTATTGTTCTTACTTTACAAGTAAAAACACTAAAGTTTAGAGAACGTAACTGACCAACCACACAGGGAAGAGTTGGCAGACCTGCGGTTGGACCTTGCCCTGGCTTACATCCAAGTCCAGGCTTTTAATCATGACGTCTTACTTCCGTTTAGCTTTATTTTGCAGCTAAAAGGTGTATTGTTTTAAAACAAATAAAGCCATAGTAAAATCAAATGGCATTTCCTTCCTGTTGAAAGAAGTCCTAGGACTTAACAGGGTTGGCGCTCACTCTTTCGGTAATCAGTGTGGTGGGGGTGGGAGAGAGAGGGAAACCCGCGCAGGGAGGCGGAGACTCGGGACGACAGGGAAGGGGGGGAAACAGACGCATCCAAGGTACTCACCTCTGCTAGTGCCCTGCTCACATAATTCTCCTTCCTGGCAGCCTCCTGGAGCTCCATAGCCTGCTGGACATACATTTTCCCAGCTAGGATTTCATTTTCCAGCAGCGACAGCTCTTTCAATGAAATGGGCCAGTTCAACCGTTCCAATGCCTCATTTAAAGCGGCCTTGTTTTCCAAGTACCTCATTGGTTTGTTTGCATCTAGCCTAAAAAGGAAAAGAAGAAACAAAAGAACAAAGAAAGTGACGATAATAGAAAAAATGTGGAAAGATAGTTTTTTATTCAACCCTGCCCTGAGAACCACCTGTGAAAGCAGGTGTCAGATGCCAGTTAACGGAATCACAGCCACGCTCTCTGGCCCATCGGAACTTTGGTAGCTCGAACAAGTTAAAAATGACCATCTCTGTACATTATGGTAGGCACTCTTACTCATTACTTAATTTGATTACCTGATTTTAAGGAAGTTTGATGCACGTCTTTTTTTTAAAAAAGCAACTTCTTTTTGGCATACTTAGAGCCCATTTCTTTTTCTCCAGGTCTAACATTTGACAGGACCAAAAATGTGCCTCAAAGAGATTCCACACAACTACCCTTTAGCAGTGATTCTGGGAAACAGAGGAAAGCAAAACTAAACTAAACCTAAATATTCGCCTCAGTGCAGCGATTCTTCCACGAACTCAGTTGAGCTATTTCGATCCCCTCTTCTCCTTTGGAGCCTAAATAGGCCTAAACTTTCTGGCTTCGTTGTTTGGGTGCATGAAGGGCAGGACCTGAACTTTCTATGAGCTGAGGAACAGGCTGAGAGACTCCAGGGGAAGCCAGTGTGGTGTGATGGCCCAGGTCCGGGATTCTTTTCTCAGTCCCAGCTGCTGTGGAGTCAGACACTTGCAGAGGAGGCAACAGGGTGGAGTAGGGAGAGAGCTCATTTCATAACCATCACTCTCTTAGTGCTGAAAGTGTCGCTTCTGATAGCTATAGGGTGTTGGAGGAATACAGTGCAAACCCAGCACAACCATGACACTCAATCCACAAACAAACTTGTCTCCAGGTAATAGCAAAAATTCTTATTAAAAATCTAAATTGGAGTGATGTCAGCAGGATGGTGGAATAAGAAACCCCAGGCCAGAGAACAGGCTGACAGTGACCAGAGGGGACAGGGGAGGGAATTTCAGGGGAAAAGGGGAAGGGTTTACAGGAATAAGAATAAAGGACACATGGACAAAAACTAAGAGGGGTGGAAATGGAAAGGAGGTGGGGAGCACTGGGAAGGGGGTGAGCTGGGATGGGAGTAAAAGACAGAAAACTGTACTTGGACAACAAATAAAATAAATAAAAAAAAGAAAAGAAAGAAAGAAACCCCAGGCCTTCATTTCCCCACAAAGATAGAAACTTAGCAAGAACATAGGGACCAAATAGTCTTTGTGAGAATTCCAGAAACCACTTAAGAGCTTCGAGCACTCCACAAACCGGAGAAGAGTGGGTAGGAAAGTTTATTGCATTTTTCCTGGCTCAGCCACTCCCTTCCCAGGCACAATACTGCTCAATTGAGAAAAACTCCTAAATCCTGACTTCTCCCTTGAGAGGGCAAGAGAAAAGAATATGCATCCAACATTCTGGCTTTTGGAGGGTCTGCCAGAGACACCGGTTTCTGTCTCATCTGATTCAGAGTGCGAATGGGAAGGGCTATACACTTTGCATACCGGGTTAGGGGCCGCTGAGAACAAAGCCCAGGTCCAGGGCTTGTTATACCATCATAGATACTGCAGTACCAAGAATGAACACCAGGGGAAGTAAGAAGTTACTGGCTTCTGAAACGAAATGGGCAAACCCATTGGGGAACTGACTCAGGCCTACAGGAGACAAAGCCCCAGCAAAGAGTTGGAAGGTTCCCAGCATCTCTAGCCTGGATGACTGGTCAACGTCTTTCTATGTAAGAAAACAATATATAATGACTGGGAGAGGTGTCTTCTTTCAAATTCTCAACTAAACTCAACAAAAGATGCTAAGGCATACAAAGAAACAGAGAAAGATGGCCAAAGAAATAGTAAAAGGAATAAAAATGACCAGCATTATCTCAGTGCCAACACCAGACAAAGATACTAAAGAAAAAGAAGCTACTAGACCATTTTCTTTTATGCATATAGGGGTAAATAGCCCAAACATAATAGTAACAAACTATGTCCAACAGAACATTAAAAGGATTATGCACATCCAAGTAGGATTTAGCTCAGGCACGCAAAGCAGTTCAACTGGAGAAAATCAGCCGAGTTAACACACCACAACACATCAACAGAACAAAGGGGAGAAATCCCCACATGATCATTTCAATAGAAGCAGATAAAGCATTTGATAAAAGCCAACCACATTTCATGATAAAAACAATTAGCAAACTACTAGTAGAAAGGTACTTCCTTAACATGATAAAGGGTCTTTAGGAAAAACCTACAACCACCATCCTGCTCAGTGGTGACAGGCTGATCAGCCCTGAGACAAGGTGCCCCCCTCACCACTGCTCTGCAATTCTGCACCCCAAGTCCTATCCAGACCAATTCAGCAAGGGAAGGGAACCAAGGGATCCAATTGGAAAGGGGAAGTAAACTACTTCTATTTGCAGATAGAAATAACCTCACTCCACACATACAAACTCACTCAGAATGGATCAGTGACCTAAATGTAAGAGCTAAAACCAGAGAAGTATTAGAAGAGATTTACAGGGTAAACTTTCGAGGCCTGCATTTGGCAATGGAGTGATTTCTTAGATGTGACATCAAAAGTATGAGCAACAAAAGAAAAAATAGATAAACTGACTTTGTAAAAGTTAAAAGCTGGGCAAAAAAAGGGAAATTTTCAAGAATGTGAAAAGATAATGTATAGAATGGGAGGAAATATTGACAGATCATATATCTGATAAAGGTTGAACATCCAGAACGTTTACAACTCAACGACAAAAGGACAAACAGCTCAATTTAAAAATAAGTGAAGAACTTGAACAGCTTATATACACACGTGGCCCAGAAATGCAAATGAAAACCGCAATGAGGCATCACTTCACACCATTAGGATGGCTCTAGTTTTAAAAAGGGAAATAAGTGTTGGTGAAGACTGTGGAATAACATTGCTAGGGGAAATGAACCAAGGTGCCTTTGCTCCATTGTACATTTACATTGTACACCTGGTGACCCAACCACTCACTCTGATGTGTACTCAAGGGAAAGGAGAACATGTCCGTACAGAAACTGCTACACGAATGCATGTGGCAGCCGCAAAGTGGAAACAAGGTAAATACCCATCAATGGCTAACCAAACGGGTGGGCATACACAATGGATCATGATTCAGGAACAAAGAAGGAAAAAAGTACTACCTATGCTACAACTTGTATGAATCTTGAAAACCTTGTTTTTATATGAACTAAGTAAAAGAAACCAGGCACAAAAAGCCACTGATGCATGGTTCCTTTCATAGGATACATCAGAATCTGGGCAAGTTTCCAGAGGTGGGGAGAGGGAGCGGGGAGGGTTGCTTCATGGGTACCAGGTGCTTTTCTGAGGCAATAAAACAGTCTCGAAACTAGAGGGAGGCGGTGTTTTGTACATCATTTCGAATCATTTAAATATTATTGAATTGTTCCTTTAAAAAATTAGTTGTGGGTATGTGAATGTCACCAAATTTTTTTTAAAAAAGTAAGGAACCGGCTTACTTTTCTTTTTCCTCTTGAGATAATGCTCGCCAAACAATTTTATTCAATCGCCTGTTTAAAAAAATAAAAAAATAATAATTACTTGGCACCAGTACTTCATTTCATAGCAAAAGGCTGACCTCAGGTCCCGAAGGGCACTGCAGGGCAGCCCAGGCCAGTGGCCATCAGCGCTGGCCCGTGCCACTGCCATTGGCTCAGACAACTGGATAGGAATGCCCCCTCCCTCGACTGCGGATGCCTTGTGGTTTCATGGCCATTGTGCTGCAGAGTGATGGAGGGTCCCGTTCTCAGCAGTAAACAAGCTGGTCCTCATTATCTCTACATGAAGATGTTTCTAAACATCCACTGTTTTTCTTCCAAAGTAAAAATATAAGTGTGTCCTTAACTTGCCTCTGTAGGCAGTCTTCTGCCCTGATTCTCCAAGCAAAAGAGGTTACTAGGGTCACACATAATGGGTCTGGGCCACACTGTGGAGATCAAGCCGCCTGTCCTCCTGGTTTTTCCAAATGAAGACTCTGAGAAGTGCCTCGCTCACCCCCCGCAGCTAGCTGGCGATGCTGAAACCAAGACTCATCCCTGAACATGTTTACAGAGATCCTTGTCCGCCCAAGAAAGGAGGCAGTTGGAGCAATGATGGTTTCTACAGGGTGGACAGAGCTCCTTCTCTTGTCACTGATCAGGGGTGCTTCTCTCAGAGGTTCCAGCCAGGTCCTGCGCCGCCACATCATTACCGCCATCCGGCTTCCTGGGGAGCAGGGCCCAGAACGCTGGCTCCCAGGGGTCTTAGCTGCTGTTAGAAAAGCCTGCTTCAACAACGTGGGTTGGGAGAGTACTGTCACTCTCCAGGAGGCATTCTTCTAGCCACCAGCCCCAGCGTCAGTGCACAGGGCTCTGGGAACACACTTTGGGGGTATTATCCTGCCTTGATCTCCTGTCATGAGTTTGGTGAGGTCATAGAAGGGGGTCTGACAGGGTGGGACACAGACTCTGAGCCAGACCACCTGGACGAGAGCTCAGTTAGCTTCTCCTCTTTGGGCAAGAACTTTTCCTCGGAGTGGGGACGCTGACAATGTCCCCGTCCTAGTGTTACTGTGAGGACCCAATGGTCTAGCGTGTGCCTGTCTGACACACACAGATGGTCTCTGAGTGACAGAGTCAGGAAGTAGGAAATAAGCTGGCTCCATGCTCTGTCTCACTTGAAGTTTTCGGTTCTTTGGGGCCTATTTGAAAATTGGGTTTCTTTAATCATGTGGTTCACGTAACAATGACCAGGGCTTTGAAGACCTATGAAAGGATTCATAGGATAGATGCACTAGGGTTTGTGCGTGTGTGCTTCTCTATTAAAAAATCTTCATTAAAAATCATCTTAAATCTCAACCTTGAGAGTGGACGCAATGTGTGAGGGAGGCTGGGAGTGTGGGTGGGGCTTTAGAGCTGCACAGGCCTGAGTTCTGACCTCAGGGTCTCCACTTGCTGCCGCGTGATTTCATTATGTGACTTTTTGACTCTATTTACTTATTGATTAAATAAGGATCATACCACTCGCACTGGTGCTGAGAGAATTAAGTGAGTTGTATATACGGGGGTTGGCAAACATAGGTTTACAGTTGTTCATATGGAAAAAGGCATGCAGGGTATAATTATTACAATAGCTTTATTAACTCAAAAGAATGTCACAATGGCAGAGTGCGCTTACTTGGGCCCACCGCCTTACAAAGTGGCCAGGAACAACTCGCTTTCACTGCCCCAGACTCTGGAGTGGGGAAAGCTTTGTGATGCTGAGAAACCATTAATGAACGTCTGTCCAGTGTGTTAGACTTGGCACATCTAATTTTAATTCCATCCTTTAGACAAAAATGTTTCCAAGGGCACATTTGCATAACTTCTGTTATTCCCCCATTTTCCATCTTCACTGAAATATTTTAGAGTACAAAATGGGCTCTAAAATAGGGCAGACAAAATGGGTGGGTGTGAACTGAGAGCAACCTAGAGTGTGGACCTCAGCTCCACTGGAGGGGGTGGGGGGAGACTGAGGGAAGCCCTAGCCTGTGGGCAAAGGGCAGTCCCTGTGAGCAGCCCCAGGGCACAGGATGGAGGGCCTGTCTGGGCTGCCCCAGCCCCTTGACTCTGGATGTTGCTGCTCACAGTTTTCCTCTTTGTTTAGAAGAGTGAAATTTGCTTGAGGGGTGGCATTCACTAGTTTTCTGTCTCTGCTTCACAAACTACTTGTACCAAGAATTGGCTCATTTGCTAAGCAACTTGTCATAATGACTCTCAGAAGTCTAAGCAGCAGCCGAGTATTTTGGAGTTTGTAAGTATGGTCCCAGAGCCAGTTTAGAACTGGTGCTTCTTCTGTGGATCTGGAGGCTGCATCCTTGATGTTATTAGACTCACAGCAAAATAAGCTGCAGAAAAATCACACCAGAATCCAGCCAGCCCTGGTGATCTTGATTCAAAGCTTATAATAGGATGCACAAAGCCAAAATTGCAGCCTCTATTCTTAAAATATTGAAACAAAAGTACTCCCACATATAAGCACTGAGTATGATCAAAATAGCTAGTTTATGTCACCATTCACCATATTGGCTAAAGGGCCGTGAGTGCATCCTTTTCGCCTGGTCATCCCCAACCACACCAGTTATGTCTGGCTTACTTGTGCTGGGAAACATCTGAGAAATCTTATACTGGGGGTGGGGTGGGTTTAAAGCAAGTTTCATTACTTTTCATACTGTGCATGTCTTTTTTTATATGCATGTCCTTAGGAAAATGGAGCAAGATAAGTATTGACACACCAACAAAATTCTTAAATATTATGGAATGCAAACAATCAGGATGTTTTGTGCTGTATAATAGTAATGATAATTTACAATTTACTATTACTAAGTTATTATTATTATTAAACAATATTAAGTAAATAGTTCATTTAATAAGCATCAAATTACTAAGACTAAATTAATGTTAATTCAATCAATATTAATAATTATTGATTGAATTAGTCATGTTAGATTTAATATTATTATTAATGCTAACAATACAGTGCAGTATTTCTCTAAGAGAATTAAAAGGCTTTTCCAGAGTCACTCATTGGAAGGAAGAAGTGGGCCAATCACTTACTATGTATTTTGGTTTTTCTATTACGGAATGAGGGCTCTCTTCTGCCTGGGAAAGACGGAAGAGAGCTCGTCTTCCGGAAACCCTGGGGAAGAGTGGTATGACAATGAAACTCCACCTTTTCATGGTTCTTTTAGAATTGGCAGATTCAGGGAATTAAAAGGAGGGAAATAATTAACATTAATTGGTCTTACATATAATTTACATAACCCTCCCACCACCCTGTGAGATTGATGTTGAAAATAAAGAATCGGAAGCTCACAATTGGCGCGTGACTTGACAAGTGGCTGTCAGAGCTGAGAGCCAGACCCAGGATTGTCTGGCCTCTGGGGCCCAGCCCATGCCCTGCACCAGGCTTTCACAGACCAGGTGACTAGAGAAGTCAAACATTTGAATGAGCCCAGAAAATTAATTATAATATGAATAATATTATTATATTACATTCTGAATAACTGAATTTGAAAAATTTTAATGACTAAACTTGAACTACCTTAAATTCAAATTAAATTCCAGTAGTCTAATATATGTATATAATGACACCTGTTAGGAAGAGGAGACAAAGGGGAAAGCAAGGCTGTCCAAGCCCTGCCTTTGGGGGCCCACAAGCCTGCCCAGAGCTGAGAGCGCTGCGAGTGCCCCAGGACCACACGCAGGGCAGGTGGTGGAGAGTCACTGGACATTGGCCTTACTGAGGAGGGCCATTGGTGTGGAGGCCAGAGGAGATGCAGGAGGCCAGCTGGGGAACAGGATGGGGGACAGCAGAGCTTAAAGGCAAAGAAAGGCCTGCCTGGAGTGGAGGAAGAGGCAGACAGAAAAGAGGTAGAGCCAGGTGAGGGGCTAACAAAAGAGCAAAGTTGCAGGCCCACAGGGAGCGGGGAGCCTTGGCACAGTTCATCCTGCCTGCAAGAGAAACAAAGGTCAAAGACTCAAAAATCCTGAGATCTGGAGGCCTGGGCTGGGTGTGGTGGTGAAGGCAGCTTCTGACCAGCTTGTGCTTCTTGATTGGCTTGTTTCTTTTGAATACACACTAGACACACTGCACAATGGCAATGACACTATATGCTGGCCTGGGACACAGTATTAATTTTCGTGAACTTGATTTCATTTTTCTTACCTCTGTGGTAAATGAAAACCCAATTGCACAGCTTCTAGAACCAAGAATAGGCTTGCCTAGAGAAGCCAGGCACAACCCATTTAATGAAGTGCTATGCACCAAGGATTAATTAAGTGTTGGGGTGGAGGCGGGAGGTGATTAGAGAGCTAAAGCAGGGTGAGACGGGATGAGCGGACCTTTTGAAAATAGGCTCCTATCTCAGCACTAACGGGACCATTTCAAAGTATAATTTTCACTGTAGTCAAATTGATCGTCTTCTTGGTCCTGAAATAAAAATGGTTTGCAGCCCTGGCTGGTGTGCCTCAGTTGGTTGGAGTATCATCTTGTGCACCAAAAGGTTGTGTGTGGGTTTGATTCCTAGTCAGGGCAAATGGCTGGGTTGTGGGTTTAGTCCCCAGTCAGGTCAAGTAAGAGAGGCAACCAATCCTTGTTTCTCTCCCTCTCTGCCTCCCTTCCCTTCTAAAATCAACAAGCATGTCCTGGGGTGAGGATTTAAAAAAACTGTTTACATAATAACACACACTTATCTCCATTATCTTGCTATTGTGGGATTTTATTAGTCACTATACAGAATGTTAGGTGTCAAAATGACCAAATTCACTCTGCTAAAGGGAAAGATTTAAAGATCTTGTGTTAATGTGAGATTTCTACAGGTTCAAAAAAGGGAAGACAGTTTAAACTATGTTGGACACACAAAGGCGAGGTACTTAATGCACGCCTGGCACACAGGTGATGTTGGTGTTTGCTGCTGCTGCTGCATCTGACACTCCTGGTGGATGAGTTTCAGACAGCTGCTCCAGATGAAACAATCTAAGCTAACACAAGAGAAAGCAGGCGAAAACAAATCCCACAGCCACGAGGGAGCAGCCCGGAGTAATACTCACTTTTCATAGGACTTAATTGCCTGTTCCACATTTTGCTTGTAGATATTGAGCTTGACTCCTTGGGGGTTAATTAATGTCATCCTGTTTGTGTCGTTGCACACGTGGGCCAGAGGGAACACCTACACATCGATGGCACGGGAAAGTGTCATGCGTTAGGCTAGTGGTGCTTTTAAAAGTGGATCTACATGACTACGCAGTGTGTTTCTCTGATTACAAGATCAATATAATTGTAGAAAATTAGAAAATCATTCAAAATATAAGAATTAGAGATATCATTGCTAACCTTTTTCTTCCCAGAACTACATCTTTGAAAACAACCACCACCACAAAAAAGAAAAACAAACTGATTTGGGAAACTCCTCTGTGGTCAGAACTGAACGTTATCTTCAGGAACCTCTGTCAAACTGATGCGAGTGAGCAATAAGAAATAGGATCTCACTGCTGCTACTTGCAAATTACTACCTGGGCTAAACATCTTTTTCATATATCTAATTTACACTTAATTTTCTCTTGAGAATATCTGATGATGGTTAACACCTTTGGACCATTTTCCTTATCAGTGGATGAGAGGTTCCTATACATGTCAAATCAAGAAGGCTTAGTGGTCAATGGAACCACACTCTGTAAAAGCAGCACAGTTCCGGGCTTGCTTCCGAGTTCCTTCTGTCTGCAGCTGGCTTACTTCCTGGACTTTCGAGGCCTCTGCTTCCACGTCATCTTACTAGTACCCGTAACATTGTGCGTTTATCTGTTTGCCTGATACCTATCTCTCCCTCCCACAATATAAACTCCACCCAAGCAGGGACTTTGGTTTATTCACTTACCATCTTCCTATCACCTAGAACAGTGCCTGGCACATAGCTTGCCCTCAATAAATATTTGTTGACACATAAATAAATATACGTTCCCAAAGAGGCATAATTCATCTTAACATTTAAACAATAAAGAAAAACTCCAACTAACTAAGCTACAATATCATTTCAAAATTGTAACTGATTCCAACCACAAGAGCATACAGGTATCTTGGAAATGTGGGCAACTCTTTTTAAAAAGTAAATTTTTAATTTCAGTCAATCAAGATGATATAGTTCGTGTTTTTATGTTCCCCCCGCTTCCAACAATCATACAGAAATTGTACTGTTGTTGTCATTGTTTAAAAAAATACATAGAAAAGAAAGAAGAAAAAACATGCAAGTCTGATAAACAGATTTCTATAGACAAAAAAGTTGAGCAGAACTTGAACAAATGAGCAGGGCTAAAGCCGTGGGCTTGTTGGCTCTGCCCTCTCCCAGCAGGGACCGCGGGAGCTCAGCTCCTGGGAAGCACATGGGTTCCAAGTGCTCTGCACACAGTCAAGGGCCTGAGAGGCTCTGCCTGAAGCCAGCACTGGCGTGAGGGTTCCCCACACCTGAAAAAAGGCCCAGTCTAGTGACAGAGGACACCGAATCTGTGATCCACCATCTGAATCTGTAACATTCCAGTATCACCATGGAACAAGAATTCTAAAAGGAGGCTCAAGGGGATGGATTCGGGCAGGTGCAAAGTAGAAGAAAAAAACAGATTAAAAAAAATCTTGGTAAAATGAGCCAGCATACTAAAATTCCAAGAGACACATACACACAAGACAAAAATGATAGCTAAGCAAATTCACAATCAGAAAGTTAATTCATGAGAAGAAAAACTGATTAACCATCTAACAATGACTTTATACGAAGTATGATTAGATTGTTCAAAGATGTAACAGTCATATAAAAGTCCAAAAAACATACAGAAGCACCATAAGAAGAAATGAATGGAAAAAAACTACAATGTTTTAAATAAAAACACAAAATCTTTCTTGGAAAAGCAGATACTGAACATGAAAACTACATACATTCATCTTGTAATTAAAATATCAAGACCAAAACTAACAAGAAGACAGGCAGATTCAAAAAGCAGGAGAAAATCATAAAGAAGCTTTATAGTTAAAACTTACTACTCGTCAGACACATGGACTCATCATGTGGCTTCTAACAATCTCTGTGAAAGGCAAGAGCCAGAACAGTGGGTTCACTGGACTTTGAAAACTGAATGAGGCTTGCAGAAATGGAAAAAAATCTTTCCAAAATAGACCTGCAGATGGCATACACGTTGAGAGAGAGGGCAGGTTTGGGGGTGGGGGGAGCTGGTGACAGGGGTCGACAATGTGAACAAAAGACTCTTACTTACATTTTTATCACCTCTGGGGAAGAAAACCTCTTTAGAAGTCTATAAATAGCCCCCCAGGTTTGCTAACTTATATAGCTTAATTACAAATCAACACCACAAAATGTTTAGCAGCACTATCATGTTTCACCACCACAACTGGCTTGACCCCTCATTTAACATACTTAAAGAGAACCCATCATTTAACCAGCTACTTCCCTCTTTTGTGGATTTGGATCTTATGCCTTGCGTGGCCATAATGTACTTCACTGTGGTTGCAGTTCAAATTTGTTCAAATTTGGCTCGTGTGCATGCAGATTTAGAGAAAGACAAAGTCATACTCCACACCTTCAGTCTGTGGTCTTAGTTTTTACAACATGGTGGTCACGTGGAGGTCCCATGGGATATTCTCTTTATGACATCAAATTTAGTGTGACTCTGAGGTCACAAAGAGTGTTCTCATAGGGACTTGGGAGGTCAGATCTAAGGCCCAGATGACGTCAGAAAGCAAGGGGAGGACAGTGCTGTTAGTGAGAACAAGCCTATTCCTGGTTCTGTTTGACAGGAAATAAAACCTGACTACACCTGACCACACCTCCTTTGAAAGTGGTTTACTTACTACCTCTTACAAGGCAAATTAAGCATAACCACCTAATGAGATACCTTCTAGACAATATTTGATAACAAAAGAAAGCATCAAGGTATTACCTACTTTAATTCTCTCGAGGTTAATCTAGAAAACTTACCAAATTGATATTAATAATCACACCTTGTATAAGAAGATTTTAAGTAGTGGGAGGGAAAGAGGAAGAGAGAGAGGAAGGGAGGGAGGAAGAGGGGGAGACAGAAGAAATACAGACAGAATAAATTTCTACAATTCATGGAGAGCCAATCTGGGCTGATTCTGTTATAATTTTTCCCACTGTTAGACCAGAAATACCCTAAAAGAACCACTACTCAAGTACTTAAAAATAGTTACATCAATAATGAAAATAGTGTTTATTCTTTCATCTCTGCCAAGTGCTAGGTACTCGCTACATTTTTTCTCATTCACGCCTTGTATAAAATATATTCTCATGCCCAGTTCTTGTTATATGACTTGCCTCTCCACTAAACTCTGTAGTTTTTTATTCCTTAAAAAAACAAAACAAAACACTAGCTTCTAGCACATGTACAAAGTAATCATTTGTTGAACACATGAAAAACTGAAATTATAGCCCTGGCTGGTGTAGCTCAGTGGACTGAGCGTGGGCCTGAGAACCAGAGTATTGCGGTTCAATTCCCAGTCATGGCACATGCCTGGGTTGCAGGCCAGTTCCCAGCAGGGGACACACGAGAGGCAACCATACATTGATATTTCTCTCCCTCTCTCCTTCCCTTCCCCTCTAAAGATAAATAAATAAAATCTTTTTAAAAACTAAAAAAAACCCTGAAATTATATATAAATTAAAATAATGGCCAAGTCCCAAAGGTTTCTGAAGTTCATCTATACTGTAAAACATACATATGGATTCCACCAAATTTTAATCCCTGATAACTGAGGCATGAGATGAGAGTAAATTTGCTACTTTTAAAGAGGTATTTGCTAAGTATATGAATAACGTGGAAAGATTTTAAGAAAGATATTACGCTTACATAAGAAAACTGTTCTTAAACAATAAAAAACTAAAATGAAATATCATTCCAGATTCTGTTTGGCAAAGTTTTCTTAATGTTACTATTCCACATGATAGCAAAGATAAAGGGAAATAGGCATTCTTAAAATTCCAAGTGAACTGCCTCAAAATGGTATGAATGGTTAAATAAATTGTAGTAACTCATATTATTGAATACTAGTACAACTATTAAATCACCCAAAGACAGTCAGTACAAGGAAATATGTTCATTACATATGCTAAGTGAATGAAGCAGAATCCTGAACTGTGCATACAGCTATTAGATGCTAAAGTAGACAGGCAAATTTCTCCCTGATAACAGTCTCTGTTTATAAGCAATCCCACAATCCCCCTTTTGAAAATGAGACAATATTGTAAAACTGGTATTTATATATTTAATGTTCAACCCTGACTGAATTTACCAATTACTTTTGTTTTTTCAGCAAAGTCAGTTCTTCCAATAAGTATGCAGAGCTTGCAGCCGGATTGGCCAGGAAGCATCTGCCCGGACGTGCAGTGAGAATGCCGAGGCCATGCTTGTACTGGATAGATAACTGTGGGCAGCTGGCACAGCTGCCTGGGCCGACACATGCTAAAGCCTGAACACTTGCTACAGAGCCGAAACAATGAAGGCAAGGACACCAAATTAACTGGCAAAGCAGTGTGTCAATAAAACCATCCACAAACCCATGGAAACATTATTTATTACACTGAGGATGACAGCATAGATTGCATCTCACATTTTTCAATCTAAACTTTTAAATATAAAAGATTGGTTTTTTAACTTAAATTTCAATTAAAATGGTGCAGTAGACACATGAGTTTGTGTGGAACAACACTCACAACAGACTTGAGAGAACTGGGGTCCAGTTCTCTCAAGCAGGTCCAGTTTGACTTAATTTTGGTAAGACAAAAACAAAAAGCAAAAGAGGACATACACCGCTGCTTCATCTGTGGTGGAATTACAAGTACTATTCCTTTTCCACTTAACTATATTTTCTCATTTTTACACAGTGAATATATATAGCTATTGCAATAACTGTGCTTTTGAATTTTCGATTAGAGCAAGTTTTCTATCAGTAGAAAAGTTACATTTAATGCTACTACATTTGAAAGCAGCAAAATGTCAGGTCTTTCACAGCACCCCGAACCTCTCTGCACCCAAGGTTTTTTCAGCTAAATGATGAGATGAATATCCACCTCTCTAGGTTGCTCTAAGTATTAAATGAAATGCTTCGAGGATATCAAATGCTTCACTCACAGAATCACACTAGATTCCCAAGTAAAGGAAGGAAATAAGCTCTTGCAAGCTCTCCCTGTCCTTTGGTGTTGGGCGATCCTCACCTAGGACTCAGGACTCAGACCCGGAGGCGTTTCGAACACGGCTGCAGCTCCACTGCAGCCCAGCAGCAGAGGACCGTGAACTGCCGTCCTAACAAAGGTCAGTCCCTTGTAGCTTAACAGCAATAATGCTTGCTCTCTCTCCTTTTTACTGCCTTTACAAATAAATCTTTTTTAATGGGTGAAATACAAGTGTTACAAGTGTACAAGACACTGAAGTAGATGACTTTTCATTTAAGTGGGAAATGAAAATTACATCAAGGAGAAACATACAGAAAATCATTTTACCTCATCAAAGACCTTGGAAACAACATGCTTGTCCAGAATGGGAATGTAGGTGGGGCTGTGAGGGACAGCTGTCACTGACAAGGCATCCATGATGGTGAGTTTCCTGGCAACCAAGCCATGGGTCTTGAGCCAGTTTGCCGAAGACATACCTGAAGAACTAGGGACACTGACTGTGACATTTAAAACTTACAACAAACAGAAACATAACAAACCTGACCTAGTAAAATTAGAACACTCACTCTTGGTCATAAACTTGGCTTCCTCCTGGAGTCAGTCTTTCTAATGATTTGTCATCTGGGTACTCATTTGTCAGCAGGATGCTCATTTCTGTGGAAAGGGAAGTGGCAGTTGTATAATATACTCATATGTTGGGTTTATGTCAAAATACAAGAGGATCACACATATCTCTGAGCTCATTTGTGACTGAGGGCTAAGAAATGAGCCACATTTCAGAGAACACTGGTCTATCAGAGAGGGTTCTCAGACAGGAGTCGCCTGCAACCGACACTGCAGACCAATGCATAGGTAAACGTGGTGCTGTCATTGTTTTACCTGCCTCATTCCATGGCAACTGAGATATCCCTCCAGGGAAAACTGAGTCACACTCATTCTCCAGAGGACACATTTTTAAAATGTTAAATAAGAATACCATTAACCATTGACTGTTCACTATCACCCTCATTAGACTCTCCCTGAATTATACAGGGGAGCCTTGATCAACATTTCAGTTTTTGATAGCTCATTTTTTGCTTCCTTACCTGTATGTAAGAAAACCAAATCTCTATTAGGTTCTATTTAGTTTTAGTTTCAAATGTTCAAATTAGCACTTGGGGGTTTTAATGTATACCCTTATGTTGTAGACCGCTCTGCCTGGTTCTAGGTATTATATCTCCACCCCTTGTAGCTAAGGGTGAGAGACGACCTTTGGAATGCAAGCAGCAGGAGACAAAGCTTGTGTCTGCCTCAGTTTCCTCTCCCTGCCCCTAAAGCTTGGGCAGAAGTCAATGACGAGTAAGACCCCTCACAGCAGGGGGCAACCTAAGCCAGACTTGATCACTTGGGAGGCCTTCATGGAAGGACTCAGGGGCTGCAACAAAGAGCAATGGACTCTCACCTCCCCCCTGTGCCCCCCACCCCCTGCCCACTTTGACAAAACCTGAGTCCCCATGTTCTCTGGGAGAAGTGCTTCCTGGCTCTAATCCCCTTAAGCCTGAATACCTGATGGGGAGAGGTGCAGCTCCTTGCCTTGCTAGAGCATGTCCTGGGGAAAAATCTGGCATCACAATGACTTCCTGATAAACCTGTGAAATCTGCTCTGCTAAGAGTGCTTTCATTCGTATGTCAAGGGTCTGAGCAGGAAACTCTAAGGCTCTGTTCTTGACAGACTCTGACTCATACTAAGCCCTCAGATTTTATTGAAATGTGATCTACTGTTTGATCCTTGCTGCCCCATATTCCTGTGTGTTACAACCCAATAAAAGCCTCTGGAGGAGGGGGCTTGAGGCCTTTTTCTCCTCGGAGAAACTGGCCACTGCTCAGGGCCTTTTTCCGCTGGGAAAATGGCCACTTCTCCTCCCTAAGCAGATCACATCATGTCTCAGCCATATTTACTCTCATCTGTGGTGACTGGGGGGACTTTCGAGGAAAGTCACCCCCACACCTTTATATTATCTTGGAGTTATAAATGCAAAGGGAAATTAGCTCAGTAATTGCCTAATTTATCATATCCTAACCATCATATGATAAACCCTGTAAGGACTGTGCATGGAACAGACTTCGGATATATGATGCATTTTTGAAACTGAGGAAAAGACATCAACTAAATCAGCACTGAAGAACAAGATTCAGTTGCGCTATGGCTGAGAAACAATAGGCTTCTTACTACCTGGGAGATTATGTGTGTGCATGTGTGTGTAGCTGGGATTTATCATTTATCAACTATTTGAAATATACGGAAAAGCACTACAGAATTAAACTTTTATAAAGCACTATTTTAAGAATAATGATTTTATCAACAGTAATAAAAACTGAGTGGAAACATCACATTTTCCTCACAGTTAGCCCCCCAAAGGCTGATAATATGGACCAGAGAATGGCTCACTGGATGGTATCACATGAATGAAGGGAAGAAAATAAACCNCGCTATGGCTGAGAAACAATAGGCTTCTTACTACCTGGGGGATTATGTGTGTGCATGTGTGTGTAGCTGGGATTTATCATTTATCAACTATTTGAAATATATGGAAAAGCACTACAGAATTAAACTTTTATAAATCACTATTTTAAGAATAATGATTTTATCAACAGTAATAAAAACTGAGTGGAAACATCACATTTTCCTCACAGTTAGCCCCCCAAAGGCTGATAATATGGACCAGAGAATGGCTCACTGGATGGTATCACATGAATGAAGGGAAGAAAATAAACCATCTGGGAAGCATTAAGTGTTCAAATTCAAACCTTGGAGTGGCAGCGAGCTTCACCACTGGCACCATGGTTACACGGGTCATGTGTGTACTATGTACCCCAGCACAGTAAGTGTAAGCCTCGCCCTAAGCAAACCCAGTTCACAAAAGCAGGTAGACCTGACTTAATAGAGACTCTCGTGAAGAGAAAGCAATCTGGATCCACTTAAAAATTATTTGTTTTCCCCTAAGTATCTATACTCGGCTCTTTCAGGAGCAGACCCACTGGGCAAAGGGAGGCCAGCCTGGTCTTCCTGACATAGAGACCCCCTCAGGCTTGCCTTTGTCTCTTGGAGGGTTCCAATTGCTGGAATTGAAAAAGTCATCCTTTTTGTTGCAAGCTGAGCTTTTGAGAGTGGACATCTGGCTTCTGAGCAGGCTGGTTTTGGTTGATTCTGTGGGTATTTCAAGGAGAGGGGTTAAAGGAATTCGGGAGGGAAAGAGATACTTCCTTAGATGCAACTATTTCCTTGGATCTTTAAAAAAAAATGCAGCTTCAGTTTCCCAAACCTTGATCACAATTCTGCCACCAACTGAATGCTATGTATGGCAGTGGATCTAATTCTTTTGGAGAAAAATCTTCCTCCAGCGTCATTCAGGGTGTTGGCAGAATCCATTTCTTTGGAGTTGTAGGACTGAGGTCCCTATTTCTTGGTTGGCTATCAGCCAGAGGCCTTGATCAGCTCTGCATGGCATCCACATTTCTACCCCGGTGGCCCCTCCATCTCCAAGCCAGCAATGGCACACTGAATTCCACCCCCCCCTGCTTTGTCTCTCTGATTTTCCATTCTGCCACCAGATGGAAAAAGCTCCTGCTTCTAAGGGCTTGTGTAAGTACATGCCACCTCACCAATAACCCTGTCTCAAGGTCATGATAACATAATCATAGGAGTGATGACTCATTATCATCACAGGTTGCAGGGTTTAGAGTGGGACATCTTTGGTAGGCTGCTTTAGAAACTCTGTCTACCATAGTTACTGTCCACACCTTTATATTATTTTCTACCCTTTGTTGGATTCCTTCAACTAGCAAATGGGTATTTATCAAATATTGACATTTAGTCTGTGTGCTTTAGAGAATAATCAGCCTGTACCAAGATATCTTGGTGAGTTTTCACATGTGATTATATAAACTAGACTAATTGTAAATGTGTCCTGTACTTCACAATTTAGAGGTACAAGTACCGAGGCCCTATGTTGTATTCATGAATGAAATGTGTCCTTGTATTCAACAAGAAGGGGCTGACTATCTCCCATAAGAAAATAGATGAAGCAAATAATATTTAGTAATCTGCAAATTGTCTATCTTCTGCACAGAAAGATAACACCAGTAGTCTCCATGGAGATAGGAGTGTGCTACATGCTATTCTACATTGTTTTTCTAGGCAGCAAAGGGGTGAGGCATGTTTTGGTTGCCTCTGTAACTAAGGATTAAGAAGCGTAAATCTTG
Source organism: Sturnira hondurensis (assembly GCF_014824575.4). Lineage (NCBI taxonomy): Eukaryota > Metazoa > Chordata > Mammalia > Chiroptera > Phyllostomidae > Sturnira > Sturnira hondurensis. Next base: position 3,716,967 of record NW_028081809.1, read on the forward strand.
GGGGTGATGTCTGTGAAAAAGAGGTAGATTATTCATATAGGAGAGCTTAATTCCTGCCCCTGACAACACTGGGCAAAAATTATGAGGCAAAAACAACCACATACACAGGTACACCAAAATGAAAATAAAGTTTCACTCCAAAAGTCCCCAAACATAAAAACTTCACCACTCCCAAACTCTGTAACTATTACAGTGGATTCAAGCATTGAACTGCTCCTCAAGCTCTGTATAGTCTGTCCCCATGTTCTTATTTCTCTATATTAAAATAGAAACAGAATAAGAATTCAGCACAGGATTGCCTATCATTAGCAATGATCACAAATCTAAGCGAAATGGTGGAAGTGACAAAAGACACTAAAATGTTTAGGATGAGTAGCAAGTAGCATCTTTCGCAAAACTCAGATTGAGTGGAATGGGCAGGCAGGAATGGTAAAAGGGATGCAGTCACACAAGTGTCCCAGTGTGGGAAGCCTCTCTGTCCCCATGGGCTTAATATATTCTTCCCTTGCACAGAGACACCAGGACAAGCAGACAGATCATTCAAGAGGGACCAAGGTATAGCAAGTGGCCCATTATAGTGGGTGGAGGCATGAAGACATGTGGAGACACAGAGACATGTAAGGGGTGGTCCCACACCAATATGTGATGGATAAAAAATGGGGGGAATACCTCAGGAGTGAGGGATCCCAGCCACACACCACACCACCTAGCTCAGGGTACCAGTGCTAGGAAGATAATAAGTTCCCATAACTTCTGGCTATAAAAATCAGTGGTGGTTTGGGTGGACAAAGAAACTGGAGGATTCTCAGGCATCTCCTCTTAAAGGGCCCACAATGAAATTAGGAATTATGCAGACTCACTCCCTATGGGCTCCAGCTCCAGGGTAGGAGCTGGAAGGGTGCCAGTGGCATACAGTGAGAAAATGAAGTGTCTGTCATCAGGGTGAGTGCCAGAGACAGCTTCCTTCTAGACAAAACTCCAGAGACCAGGCACTGGCCATTTTCCCCTTCTCAGCTCTCCCCCACACAAAGCCACAGAGCAACACATATCTGAGACTCCATCAGTCTGGTTCATCGGGTTGCTCAGCCCTGTTGATTACCTCAAGCTCAGCCCCATTCAGCTTACCAGTGTGATTTTCTATAATAGGCTGGTCTATTAAGACAGGGAATCAAAGCAGCTCTGTCTAAAACATAGAAATAAACATAGGGAGGCTGCCAAAATGAGGAGACAAAGAAATATGGCCCAAATGAAAGTATAGAACAAAACTCCAGAAAGAGAACTAAACAAAATGGAAGTAAGCAATCTATCAGATGCACAGTTCAAAACACTGGCTATTAGGATACTCAAAGAACTCATTTGGTACTTCAAGAGCATTTGTTGATTTATCTCTCCTTTCATCTCTCTCAGTTTTAGCTGAGAGAGATGGCCCAGACAGAAATGAACATTACACTAAATGGGCCAGACAGAAATGAACATTACACTAAATAAAATAAAGAATAATTTACAGGGAGTCAACAGTGGAGCAGATAAAACTGAGTATCAAATCAATGATTTGGAATATAAGGAAGAAAAAAGGATATTCAATCAAAACAGCAAGAAGAAAAAAGAGTCCAAAAAATCAAGGACAGGCTAAGGAGCCTCTGGGACAAATTCAAATGTATCAACATTCAAATCATAGGTGTACTGAAAAGAGAAGAGAAAGAGCAAGAAATTGAAAACTTATTTGGAAACATAATAAAAGAAAACTTCCCTAATTTGGTGAAGGAAATAGACATACAAGTCCAGGAAGCACAGAGAGTCCCAAATATGTTGGGCCCAAAGAGACCCACACCAAGACACATAATTAAAATGCCAAAAGTTATAGATAAAAAGAGAATCTTAAAAGCAGCAGGAGAAAAGTAGAGTGTTACCTACAAAGGAGTTCCCATAAGACTGTCAGCTGATTTCTCAGAAGAAACTGTGCAAGCTAGAAGGGACTGGCAAGAAGTATTGAAAGTGATGAAAAGCAAAGAAGTACTCTATTCTATATTACTCTGTCCAGCTAAGCTAATATTTAGAATTGAAGGGCAGATAAAGTGCTTCCCAGGCAAGGTAAAGCTAAAGGAGTTTGTCATAAAGCCATTATTATAGGAAATGTTAAAGGAACTTATTTAAGAAAAAGAAGAAGATAAAAACTGTGAGTATTAAAATGGCAATAATTTTACAACTCTAACAATTGAATCTAAAAAGCAAACAAGCAGAACAGAAACAGAATCATAGATATGGAAATCATTTGGAGGGTTACCATCTGGAAGGGGGAAGCAAGAGAATGGGGGAAAAGGTATAGGAATTAAGAAGTACAGATTGGTAGGTACAGAACAGATAGGGAGATGTTAAGAACAGTATAGGAAATGGAGAAGCCAAAGAACTTATATATATGACCCATGGATACAAACTAAGGGGGGTATTGCTACAGGGAATAGGGGTACCAGGTGGAGGGGACCAAAGGAGGAAAAATTGGGACAACTGTAATAGTATAATCAATGAAATATATTTTTAAAAAACTTTACAACAGAAATATGATGGGAATAAATGTAGGCAATTACCTATCAAACTGATAGCCAGAAAAGTATCTAGTAGAGAGGCTTTTACTAATAATTCACTAAACTGATGTATTGTTACACATTTTTTAAAGATACCACACACATGCACACACTACTAAAAAACCAAAATGGAATTGTTTTTTAAAAAATCAAATAACCCGAGGAAAGCAAAAGAAGAGAAACAGAGAAACCAGGCCAATGAAAACAAATAGAAAATAACAAAATAACAATACCAAGTGCTAACAGTAATTTAAATGTTAATAGCCTGATTACACTAATAAAAAGACATTGGCAGAGCAGATAAAGGAACAGAATCAAACTATATGCAACATACGACATTTATACAAGTGCAACACAGGTACACTGAACAAAAAAGATGGAAGAAAAGTTATGCCATGCAAATATTCATAAAAAGCTAAAGTGGTTATGTTAATATTTGCTAATGTAGACTTCACAGCAGAAATAATTTACTTAATAAGGGATCAATACACCAGGAAGATACATAGATTCTAAATGGATACAAACAAATCAATACAGCCTTAAAATATATGAAGCTAAAACTGAGAGAGATGAAAGGAGAGATAAATCAACAAATGTACTTGAAAACCTCATAGCCTCCCTCTCAACAACTGAGACACAAAGTCAGCAAGCACAGAGAAGATCTGAACAACACAGCCAGCCACCAAAATCTAACTGACAAACACTCCCCTCAACATCAGCAGAACACACATTTTTCCCAGTGCTTGTGAAACATTGATCAATATACACTATATATTAGGCATTAAAACAAACCTCGACTCAACTAATTTAAAAGAATTAAAATCCTATATAATATGTTCTCTGACCATAGTGGAATCAAACTAGAAATCAATAAGACAATGACAATAGGAAAAAAATCTCTAAACACTTGGAACTTAAACAATACATTTATCAATAATCCATAGAGGAAGTCTTCAAAGGAAGTAAACATACTTAGAAATAAATGAAAAGAAAACCATAACAGTTGCATCTCAACTATTTTAGTTGAGATGCAACTAAAACAGTATGGCAGGGGGAACTGATCACACTAACTGCTTACATTGAAAATGAAGAAAGATCTGATACCAGCAATAGAATCCTAACTCAAGAAAATAGAAAATGAAGAGCAAAAGAAACTAAAGGAGGCAGAATGGAGGAAACAATAAAGAACAGAAATCAATGAAATTGAACAGAGCAAAACATAAGAGAAAATCAATGAGACTAAAAGCTGTTTGTTGTAGAGGCAATAAATCTGATAAAACCTCTAGCAAGATTAAAAAAGATAAAAAGAGAGGGATGGAGAGAAAGAGAAGACAGACATAAACACTAATATCAGGAATAAAATAGGGGATATTACTATAGCTCTTGCAGCTATTAAAAAGGTAATAAAGGAATACAATAAATAACTTTGCACTCATAATTTGACAACTTAGAAAAAAGAATCACTTCCCCTAAAACCACTAGCTGCCAAAACTCAACTAAAATAAAATAGACAATATTAATAGCTCTAAAACCACTTTTAAAAATTGAATTCTTAATGGAAAAAAAACTGGGGAAAAATCTCAAGACCTAAATGGCTCCATGATAATTTTATCAAATATTAAAAAAGAACAACTCCAATTTCTTCTAGGAATAGAAGAGCATGAACCACTGGTCTATATGGAAAATGGACAAAGCTTGTGCACAGAGTGAAGAGGATCTAAAGATTGCAAACAAGAACTTGAAAGGATGTTCAACATCATTCATTAGCCATTGGGGAATGCAAGTGATAACCACTGTGAGACATCACACACCTAGGAATAAGTGACAATACCACTGCTGGTGAGAACGTGGAGACGCTGGACCTCTCCTACATTGCTGGTGATAATGGACAATGGCACATAATATCCACTCTGAGAAATAGTAACCATATGACCCAGCAATTGCACTCCTGGGAATTTACCTCGAAGAAATGAAACTTATGTTCATAAAACCTTGTACACACATGTTTAGATCTGCCTTATTTGTAATATCCCCAAATGGGAAACAACCCAAATACCTTTCAACAGATGAATGATTAAACCAACTCTGATATATCCATATCATGGAACACTACACAGCAATGAAAAGGAATGAAATATTGATACATGCAAAAACTATGATGAATCTCCAGGAAAATAGACTGAATGAAAAGAGCCAATTCCTAAAGGTTATGTACTACCTGACTCCATTTATATAACATTTTTGAAATAACAACTTTTTAGAAATGGAGAATTTAGCTATTTTCCAGACTTAGGAAAGGTAGGTGTGGTTGCCCAAGAGCAACGCCAGGCATCCTTGTGGGGGTGGAACTGTTCTGTATCTTGACAGTGGTGGTGAAAACACAAAACAACTCACCTGATAAAATCAGACAGAACTACACACACATGCACACAAATAAACACAAGTAAAACTGGGCAAGCTGAACAAAATCATGGATTATATCAATGTCAATATCCTGGTTACGATATTGTACTATTACATTTTGAAGATGTCACCACTGGAGAACTGGGTGAAGGGTCGGCATACAGGATTTCTCTGTATTATTTCTTCCAACTACATGTGAATGTACAATAAACTCAATGAAAATTTTAATGGAAAAAATACAGGTTTAAGCTTCTTTTATAACATTGCATGGGCTTAGGTTTATTCTACTTTCTTGCATTGAAGGAAAACCAGTAATTAGATTCAAACCATTTTGCTCACTGATACCTGCATGGAGAACTTTCTTTTTCTGAATCTTTTGATTGGAAGGGTCCCCTGGTACTTTTGACATTTTTAGGGAGGACACCTGTGTTGCTTCAACATCAGAGTGAGGATCTGCACATTTTTCTGGGGTTGAAACCAAGGAACAGATTTCTTTTTGATGCCTGTTTTTGAGTTAGATAAAAGAACAAGAAGAAAAAGAAAGGGGAAAACAAAATTTTCATTAAGAAGGCAAGGTTGGATCAAGTCATAATGAAAGCTGCAAACTTAAAGAAGTGAGCCACCCCCCCTCATTCAGGTAATGCATAGCCCTTAAGAATAGCCCTTGATCCCTGCCCCATTCGGGAGAGCAGACAGGGACGCAGGTCTGTAGTCATTAGATATGGCTCCCACCACAGATCTAGTCTTTCCTGGTTGTGTGAGTCAGTGAAGTTGCTCAGTACTCTCTAAACTTCATCATTTTCTTCATCTATCAACTGGAAACTTTAGCTGTGCTTTCACCACATGGGGCTGATTTGAGGATTAATATGAGAAGATCTGGTTATAAACCAGAACATATCACAAAAACCCATTTCTCCAACCAAAGTGTTGGACAACCAACTCTTATAAAAGCCACAAGAGGGAAACCCCTGCCTTGGATCCCCTGTGCCAACACTAGATGACAGCAAAACATTCTGGTGAAGCTCTGGGGCCAGGAAGGACCTCAGAAATTTCCCACTATTTTCCCAGACATACCTTCTCTGAAGCTCTAAACCCAGTGGACACAGAAAGTTTCCAGAACAATCTCTCCCACAACAAATAGGAATGACCTCCCTCCTTCACTCCCACCCTCCGCATCACGGTGCCTACTTTCACAGAGCGCCCACCGAGTGTTCATCACCCTCTGTGTGTCCCCACCACACCATGTGTGATGTGACAGAAGGGACCAGGCTTACATTTATCTGGGCTTCCCAGTTCTCCTGGGTCCTGATTTGTACTCAATAAATATTTGGAAAAAGAAGGAAGGTAGAGGATATTGGGGGGATATTTTTCAGCTGGTAGAAAACTTGAACAAGGCAATTTGTTTTCAACTGGAGCTAAGTTGGTGAATAACTTTTCTAATATTGTTATGCTACAAGGAAGTACAGAAGCATGATATCTGTAGAATGAGACATGGTATTTACTCTTTCCTTTGTATTAATTCAGAGATCTTATTATGTGCCAGGCATGCTCTCATTTAATCCATCCAACAACTCTATGACTACCATTATTCCCATGTTATAGATGAGGAAACTGAGGCTCAGCGAGGTTAAGTAACATGCAGTGTAGGAAGCCTGGATTAACACTTGTCCACTTGACTCTGGAACCCACCCCTTTCATCCCCTTAAAAAAGAAATGTAAAAAAAAAAACTAGAATGCATTCACTACTTAATCAATTGCAAGTACAGTCAGATGACCAAGCACACTTCCTGAGATTTCACTGTCATTAAACTAGGGGACAAGGACAGTTGAGGTACTAGCTGAAAGCACAGAGAAGGTGATTTACACTGAAGTGCTGTCGATTTACCTGATTCTTACTTTATCTGTTCACATTTTCTCAATTTAGAAGATGTACCTGAGCTTTCCCAAACAAATACTTAAAAAATAATGTGGTAAAAATCTCATTTTAAAAGATCCCCGGAATAGCACTTATCTTGCTGTGCTGATTCTATGTTCATACCCTGCTCCCAGCCCATGTTAATGCTTATTTTGCTAATAGGATGATAGTGAATTTTTACAGAAGATTTTGCTATTACACCTTTAAATAACAAAATACTCCTGATAAAGTATTAATATGAAGCTGTGATACTTCAATATTTGTACAATGCTAAATCATTTTAGTAAGATTTGACATTTTCTGAATGCTGGGGTGGTTTCTGAATGCTGATGCTTTTTAGAAAAGCATCAGAATATAAAGCAGGAAAAGAATCAAGAAATTATCTATTCTAAATCTTCCCACTACACCCACCATTTCAAAGGTGAGGAAACTGAGACCCACAGCAATGGATAAGACTGGAGAGAAGGTATGAATTTGCCAACATCCAGAGTGAATCCGGACCTTGGGCCTCCTGGGCCCTGAGTCAGGTCTCCTTCACTGCACACATACCTCCTCTGCTCTGTCACTGCTGGGGCTGAGGGCATGTTTATACTAGGTTCAGATAAAACCAGCCCTGCTTTTAGGTGCCATGCAAGGAATTCAGAATTTACTTATCAAGGTGGACATGTGGCCTCCTTAAGCCAATTGTTATTAAATTATTAGATTATAAATTTTCTTTGCTTAGAAATCCTAAAGTAATCATACTGTGGGGTTCTTTTTCAAAGAAATATCACAAAGCACTGCTTTGAAGGAAAAAGTGTCAAGGAGAGGGAGCAGAGCAGTGGAGAGAGGACCACAGTGAAGGGATCACGCAGTCTGGCATGCTCACTTGTCTCCTTCCTTTTCACCGTTGTACCACCAGTCCATGATCAACGACTCAGAATAAAGGTTTTGCATCTTCTCCAGGTCACTGCGTCCTTGTTCCATTTCCTTAATTAAAAGAATGAGATCTTCATTCTGCCAAAATGAGATGTGAAGACACTATGAAATTGTACATGAGTTCACACTGCAAGCATTTATTTTTAAAAAAGATTTTACTTATTTATTTCAGAGAGAGAAGAAGGGAGAAGAAAAAGAGGAGAAACATTTATGTGAGAGAGAAACATCAATTGGTTGCCTCTTGCATGCACCTGAACTGGGGAACAGGCCCGAAACCCAGAAATATACCCTGACTGAGAAAGATCTGGCCACCTATTGCTTTGTGGGATGATGATCAATCATCTGAGCTGCACCTGTCAGGGCCATACTGCAACATTTCTAGCACAAAACCAAGTGTATCAGGAAAAGAATTCCAAAGAATTTCACGCAATTCTTACATTATTCCATTTTTAAACAGCTTTAGTGAGGTATAGTTTACATACACAGTGGGATGCATGGAAAGGGTGCCATTTGAATAGTTTTGACATTCACACCTGTGAAATCATTATTGCAATCAAGAAAATAAACATGTCCATCATCCCCCAAAGTTTCCTCATGCTGCATTATAAATCTGTTCCCCACCACAAAACCCCTCTCCCTCCATCCCAAGCAACTACTCATCTGCTTTCTGTCATTATACATTAGTTTAATTTTCCAGAATTTTATATCAATGGGATCATAAAGTACATATTCTTTTTTGCTAGCTTCTTTCACTCATATAATTATTTTGAGATTCACTCATGTAGCATGAATCAATAAAGAACTCATTCATTTTTATTGCTCAGTAGTGTTATATTGTATATTGAATACCAACATTTAATCACCTGTATTTGGACATTCGAATTGTTTCAAGGTTTGGGCTATTATATGAGCACTTGTGTAAAAAGCTTTGTATGAACACTTGCTTTCATTCTTTGGGGGAAATTATCTAGGAGTGGAATGGTTGGATCATATGACTGGTGATGTGAAACTTTTAAAGAAACTACTAAACTCTTTTCCAGAATGACTGTACTAGTATATATTTCCACCAGTAATGTATGAGTGTTTTAGTTCCTCCACATTCTTGCAAATATTTGGTGTGGTCAAATCATTTTAATTCTACCCATTCTCACAGCTGGGCAACGGTATCTCATTGTGGTCTTCATTTGTATTTCCCCTAATGATTAACAATGTTGAGCATTTTTCCTGTTCTTATTTGCCATGCATATATCTTCTTTGGTGAAATATCTGCTGAAATATTTTGTCCATTTTTTGAGTTTCCTTATCATTGAGTTTTTAGAGATATTTATATATTTTGGATGGAAGTCCTTTATTAGATATACAATTTGAAGATAATTTCTTACAGTTTACAATTGTCTTTTTTTAAATTGCTGTTCAATTACAGTTGTCCCAATCCCCCTCCCATTTCTCTCCCCTGCCCTGTCCATACCCTACCCCCTGTTCCCACAGTCAATTCCCACCTTATTGCCCTTGTCCTTGGGTCCTTTATACATGTTCCTTTATTTAACCCTTCCCCTACTTTCCCCAGTTATCCCTCTCCCTGCTCCCCTCTGGTCACTGTCAATTTGTTCTTTACTTCCACGTCTCTGGTTCTATTTTGCTCTTTTGTTTGTTTTGTTGATTATGTTCCACTCACTGGTGAGATCATAAGGTATTTGTCTTTCACTGCTGGGCTTTTTCACTTAGTTAAAAATAATATTCTCCAGTTCCATTCGTGCTGTCGCAAAGGGTAGGAATTCCTTCTTTCTTTCTTTTTTTAAAAAAGGTTTTATTTATTTATTTTTAGAGAGAGGAGAAGGAAGGGGAAAACAGAGGGAGAGAAACATCAATGTGTGGTTGCCCCTCACACAGCCCCTACTGGGGACCTAGCCTGCAACCCAGGCATGGGGCCTAAACTGGGAATTGAACCAGTGACCCCTTGGTTCTCAGGCTGGCACTCAATCCACTGAGCCACACCAGCCAGGGCAGATTTATCTTTTTTGACTCCCTGTCTTCATGGTGGGATCTTCTGTGGTAGGAGACCTGTGGGATACTCAGTGGTGCAGTCTCACCTGGGCTTGATGGTCTTGCACTGCCCATTATGTCTTTTATGTGGGCTCTCTGGTTGCAACAGAGTTTTGGTTGTTGCTGGTTTGTTCTTCAATGGGATCTTCCCTCTGGCTGACTGACTGAGAGTCACTCTACCCTTCACATCATGTATACTATTGTACAGGTGCTACCAGAGCAAGAACCAAACAGCCCAGGAAACAGACCCACTCCTGCAATTATAACCCCCACCCACAATTACATTATCAACAGCCAATGCACCAATATTAATAAAGGTGTTAAGAGATGAAGACTATTATAAGAGAGGAAAGTGAATATGAGATGACTAATGGAACAAAAAGATTTTTCAAGGGTAGAGGGAGGGACAATAATAGGAGTAGGGAATAGAGACAAGGCAAAGTGGGAAAGAAAATAAAATTTACTTTGTAACTAAAAATGGCAGTAAGAAAGGTAGAACGGAGTAAGAGATGAAAAGCATGTAGTATTAGGTTAAAACCAAAATTTAAAGAAAAAATATATATGTGTATATACCTAGTGAGATTAAAAAATAGACAACCATGACCACAACCACATATATATACACATGCATATATATGTGTGTATGTATGTGTATACATATATATATGTATGTGTGTATATACATGTATGTATAAAAATAATATAGACCTAATTACAGTAAAAGCTACACCACAGAAATAACAACTAATGAGCTGAGAAATATATAGGTAGAATGGGAATAAGGGGGCAAAAGGAAAGAAAGAAGAGCTTAAAAGATGTCTACAGGAAAGAGAAGTTATTTTGAGAGAACAGAGGGAGGAGGAATGCTAACAGTATTTTCTCTGCCTCTGAGTTTTGGTTAGCAATGATGCTGCATCCTGCCCATATGCACTGGTCTGTGAGCCTGGGTCCCTGCCAAGCCTTGGGTACCTCTCAACTCCCCTTTTAAAAGAGGTTCTCTATGGCCCCCACACTGTAGCGAGGGTCCTTAGGGGTCCTGTTCTCTACGTGCTCCCTCTACCACCAAATCACACAGTCTCTCACAGTCAGTTTCTGGCCACCTCCGTTAGGGCCTCTGACAATTTTAGATACAGTTTCTTTCTGAATTTTTCCCTGATGACATTGGGAAGATCCCCTCAGCTCTACTATAATACAAAGTGGCCATGGCATGCTGTCCCTGCTCCCTCCAGAGGTCTTCTGCCTTAGGCTTTTCTGTTCCTATTGTGCAGTTTCTAAAGCCCACACCCCCCAGGCCTTTTCTTGCCACCCAGTAGCTCACAGGTCCTGAGAAAATCTATGGTGCCCCCCAACTCCGCGCAGCCAGCAGTGCTGGGCTGGGCAGCAGTGGTGGTCTGCTGAGAAAGCCTGGGCCCACAGGCACCCTGCAGGCGGGTGGTTCCTGTGTACTAATGTGCACTCCCCACACTCTCCTCTGCATGCACTCTCACTCACAGATGCTTTCGCTCATTCTCCACTCTGTATTCTGACTTCAGATCCAGTCTGTGTCAGAGTGCAGATGAACAGAGCTGCCTGCTATTCTGTCACCATCTTAGATCTCTCCAAATTTGTCTTTTCATGATCTTAGAATTGTCTTTTAAATAGAAGTTTTTAATTTTGATAATGTCTAATTTATCAATTTGTTCTTATATGAATCATGCTTTTAAAATCCTATTAAAATATTTTTTGTCTAATATAATATGACAAAGCCTTTTTTATATGTTTTCCTCTAGAAGGAGACAAACATAGGCTTTACATTTAGGTCCATGAACCCTTTGCAGTTAATATTTGAATAAGATGTGAGGTATGGATCAAAGTTCATTTTTCGCATATGGATATCCAACTTTTCCCACACCATTTCTTTCTCTCTTTTAAATTATATTTTATTGTTTATGGTACTAGAATTATCCCAATTTTCCCCCCTTTGGTCCCTCTACCCAGGACATCCCCTACTGCCTCAGGCAATGCCCATACCATGGGTCATGCATATATGTTCTTTGGCTACTCTATTCCCTATGCTGTACTTTACATTCCATGACTATTCTGTAACTACCAATTTGTACTTCTTAATCTCACCTTTTTCACCCATGCCCTGACCCCCCTCCAATATGGCAGCCATCATAATGTTCTCTGTATCTATGATTCTGTTTCTGTTCTGCTTGTTCATTTATTTTGGGTATTTTTAGATTCAATTGTTGATAGATATGTATTTATTGTCATTTATTATTTATAATTTTTATTTTCTCCTTAAAGAAGACCCTTTAAAATTTCATATAATACTGATTTGGTGGTGATGAACTCCTTTAGCCTTTTCTTGTCTGGGAAGCTCTTTATCTGTCCAATTCTAAGTAATAGCTTTGCTGGTAGAGTAATCTTGGTTGTAGGTCCTTGCTTTTCATCACTTTGAAAACTTCTTGCCAATCCTTTGTGGCCTGCAAAGTTTCTTTTGAGGAATCAGCTGACAGTCTTATGGGAGCTCCCCTGTAGGTGACTAACTGCTTTTCTCTTGTTGCTTTTAAGATTCTCTCTTTATTTTTAAACTTTGGCATTTTATTTATGATGTGTCTTGGTGAGGGCCTGTTTGGATTCATATTGTTTGGGATTCTCTGTGCTTCCTGGACTTGTATGTCTATTTCTTCACCAAATTGTGAAAGTTTACTGTCATTATTTTTTCAAATAGGTTTTCAATTTCCTTCTCTCTCTCTCTCTTCTCCTTCTGACATCCCCATTATGCAAATGTTGGTACACTTAAAGTTGTTCCAGAGGCTCCTTACACTCTCCTCATGTTTTTGGAATTTTTTTCTGTTCTGATGGGGTGTTTTTTGCTTCCTATATTCCAAAACGCTGCTTTGATTCTTGGCTTCATGCATTCTAATGTTGATTCCCTGTAAACTGTTCTTTATTTTAATTAGTGTATCCTTTATTTCTGATTGGATTTTTTTATGCTGTCGAAGTTCTCATTAAGTTCATTGAGCATCCTTATAACCATTGTTTTGAACTCTGTATCTGTTAGGTTGCCTGTCTCCATTTTGTTTAGTTCCTTTTTGTTCTGTTCTGGAGATTTGTTCTGTTCTTTCATTTGGGCCATGTTTCTTTGTCTCCTCATTTTGGCAGCCTCCTTGTGTTTGTTTCTATGTATTAGGTAGAACTGCTACATCTCCCAGTATTGGTAGGGTGGTCTAATATATATAGGAGGTGTCCTGTAGGGTCAATGGCACCATCTCCTCTATTACCCAAGCTGGGTACTCAAGGTGTGCCCATCATGTGGGCTGTGTACACTCTCCTGTTTAGTTGAGCCTTGATTGCTGTTGACATATCCAAGATCAGTCACTGCCTGTGTTCTGCCTGGTGTCATGCAGCATAAGCTACAAAGTGACCTGCAGATGGCTGCTACTTGTGCTGGGCTTGGAGATGCCCAGGAAAGGCCAAGCCATGAACCAAGGCCCATTGCTGCTAGTACCAGGCCTGGGGCAACTTAGTGAGAGGTATGGGGCTCACTGAAGCCAGATGCTGCTTGTTTGATAGAATTTAAGAAAATCTGAAGAATGGGCCAAGACAAGCTATTCTTTAGAAAAGCCATTAGAAACTGCTTGGACCAGAAAGTTGAGTGGGGCAGTGCCTGAGGAAATCACCAGGTTGGAGCAATCAGTATATGCCAGGTTGACAGAGTCTCAGATATGATGTCTGCCTGCTAGCCCTGTGGCTCTGTGGGGGAAGGGCTCAGAAAAGGAACAATGGCCTCTGCAGGACATGTCAGGGAAAAAGCTTCCTTCCAGTTCTTGCCCTGATGCCAGACACTTCAGTTCCTCCCCATATGTCTCTGGTGCTTTTTAATCTCCTGCCCTTGCCCTGGAGCTCAGAGGGAGTGAGTCTAAGTATGTCTGTGCATGCCCTTTAAGAGGGTCTGCCAGGGGGTCCAGCAGTTTCTGTCTTCCATAGCCTCAATCCCCACTGGTTTTTACAGCTAGAATTTATGGAGACTTATCTTCCTGACATTGGAAGCCTGGGATGAAAGGCCCAGTGTGGGTCTGGGACCCCTCACTCCTAAGATATCCCCCTGATTTTTATCTGCCACACGTAGGTGTGGGACCAAGTTGTTTTGTGTCTCTGCCCCTTCTACCAGTCTCTGTGTGGTTTATTCTTTAACTCCATAGTTGCAGAATTTCCATTCAGCTCAATTTCTGATGGTTCTGAATGATGGTTGTTCTATAGTTTAGTTTTAAGTTTGATGTGGTTGTGCGAGGGATCAAGCCATGTTTACCTATGCTGCCATCTTGGCTGGAAGTTCCTACACCATTTCTTGAGGAAAAAAATATATAACTATTCTTTCTTCACTGAATTGTTTTTACATCTTTTTTTGAAAATCAGTTGTTCATATGAGTGTTTGTCTATATATGGTTTCTCTATTGTGTTCCATTGATCTGTATATCAATCTTAACATTAATACAACACTCTTTTGATTACTATAGCATTACTATAAGTCTTGAAATAAGATTGTATTAGTTACCAACTTTGTTTTTCTTTTTCTAAGTTGTTTGGCTATTCTAAATCCTTTTCATTTCCATAGAATTGGTTTGTTAATTTTTACAAAAAAATCTGTTGGGATTTTGACTGATATTGCAATGAGACCAATTAGAAGAAAATGAACATCTTAATATTGTCATGTCTTTTGGCCTATGAACAAGATATATCTCTCAGTAATGTTTTCCAATTTTCAATGTACATTTCTTTCGCATATTTTGGTAGATTTTTTTCCCTACATATTTAATATTTTTGATGCTAATGTAAATGATTTTTATTTATTTTTATTGTTTTTATTAATAGCTAGAAACAAAATTTATTTTTGTATACTAAATTTGCATCCTACATTCTTGCTAAATTAACTTTTTGTTCCTGTAGCTTTTTTGTATATTCCATTGAACTTTCTGCATAGATGACTATGTTGAATGAAAATACAGTTTCACTTCATTTTTTCCAATCTGTATGTATGCTTTCCCCCAGTTCATCCCTGACCCTATTTCAGTGCACTGACTAGAACCTCCATTACATTGCTGAATAAGTATGGTGAAAGCTGACATCCTTGTCATTTTCCTGCTATTGCGGGAAAAAGCATATGATCTTTTACCATTGAAGCATAATGTTAGTTGTAGGTTTTTCACAGATACCATTTATCAGATTGAGGAAGCTCATTCTTTTTATTTTATTTTATTTTTTAATTTTATTTAATTCTTGTTCAAGTACAGTTTTCTGTCTTATATTCCTAGCCCTACCCCCCACAAGTGCTCCCCATTTCTGCCCCCCACCTTAGTTATTGTCCATGTGTCCTTTATACTTATTCATGTGAGTCCATCCCCTTTTCCCCTATGATTCTCTCCCCTCTCCTTTCTGGACCCCGTCAGCCTGTTCCGTATTTGAGTGTCAATCATCATATTTTGCTTGCTTGTTTGTTTTGTTGTTTAGATTCCTGTTAATGGTGAGATCATATGGTATTTGTCTTTCACCGCCTGGCTTATTTCGCTCAGCATAATGCTTTCCAGTTCCATCCATGATGTTGCAAAGGGTAGGAGTTCCTTCTTCCTTTCTGCAGCATAGAATTCCATTGTGTAAATGTACCATAGCTTTTTGATCCAGTCATTTACCGATGAGCATCTAGGTTGAGGAAGTCCATTCTATTCATACTTCACTGATAGCTTTTATTAAAAATGCATGTTGGATTTTGTCAAAGCCTTTTCTGTATAAATTGAGGTCATTGTAAAGCTGGTTTTTAAAGTTTTTACTATGGTTAATTGAACCAATCATGGACTTCTGGAGTAAGCTCAACTTGTTCTTTAAACATTAGACTTTTAATATATATTTTGATTTCAATTTTCCAAATTTTGTTTAGAATTTTTGTGTCTATATTCATGTGAGATATTAGCCTATAAATGTTTTATAAAATATTTTTGATGCTTTGGTATCAGGTTAATGTTAGCCTCATAGAATGAGTTGGGAAGTATTCTCTTCATTTAATTTTCTGAAAGAGTTTCTGTAGAATTGATATTATATTGATACAAATCGTCAGTGAAGTCATTCAGTAATCCAGTAATGGAGTCTTCTTTTCAAAAAAGGTTTTTAATTACAAATTCAATTTTTTAAACAGATGTAAGCGGTTCAGGTTATCTATTCTTGAGAGAGTTTTGGTAATATGTGTCTTTTAAGCAATTGATCATTTAATCTTTGATGTAAATTTATTATGTTTTGTATTACCAGTAAATTGTCTTATCTTTTTTAAATTAAAATTTTTATTTTCAGGAAACTGTAGATTCACATGCATTTGTAATAAATAATACAGAGAGATCCCATACACTCTTCACCCAAAATGTTGAACATCTTGAAAATCAATAATAGAATATCACAACAAGGATATTGGAATGGATAAAATCCACCAATTATATTCAGATTTAGCCAGTTTACTTGTCCTCATTTGTGTGTGCATATATGTGTGTATTTAGTCATATACAATGTGCTCACCTTTGTAGGATTGTGCATTTGTCACTACAGTCAAGACACTGAACAGTTCCATCATCACAAGAAGGCCTCATGTTGCTTTTTCATAACCGTATGTGCCTTCCTCCCTCCCTCTCACATCCTTCCTAAACCTTAGTAACCACTAATTTGGTGTCTACTTACAAAGTTTTGTCATTTCAAAAATGTTATACAAATGGAATCATACAGTATATAATTTTTTAAGATTGGCTTTTTCCCTCAGCATAATTGCCCAGAAATTCATCCAAGTTGTGGTACATATCAATAATTCATTCCTTTTATTACCGAGTAATATTGTAGAATATGGACATGTCATGATTTAACCATTCATCTGTTGAAGGACATCTGAGTTGTTTTGTGTTTCTGTCTAATAAAAATGAAGTCATTATCAGCATTCAAGTCTAGGCTTTTATGTGAATGTAAGTTTTTATTCTATAAAATATATGTCTAAGAGAGCAAGTATTGGATCATATAATAATTAAATGTTAGTTTTTAAGGCAATTGTCAAACTTTCCCAGAGTGGTTGTGACATTTTGCATCCCTATGAACAATTACATACAACCGTATTAACAATTTGGTTTCTCCTAATCCTTGCCAGCACTCAACTTTGTCACAATTTTTCATTTTAGCCATTCTGATTGACTTGCACTGGTATTTCATGGCAGTTTAATTTGCATTTCCCTAATGGCCAATGAGTTGAACACCTTTTCATATGCTTATTTGCCATCCGTATGCACTTTTCAGTGAAATGTCAGTTCATGTATTTTGCCTGTTTTCTGATTGAATAATTTGGTTTTTACCGCTGAGTTTTTAGAGTTTTTCATACAGCCTAGATACTAGGCCTTTGTCAGAGATGTTGTTTGCAGATACTTTCTCCAAGTCCACAGACTGTCTTTTCATTCACTTAGCAGGGTCTTTCACAGAATAAAAGCTTTTAACTTCGATGAGTTCTAATTTATCAATACTTTCTTTTTTCCTTTCTTTACTGTATTTTTTCCATTACCACTTGGTCCCCTTATACCCTTCTCCCCCACACAATTACCACACTGTTGTCTATGAGTTCTTTTTCTTTTTTGTTAAATCCTTCCAGCACTTACCTTCCACTCACCACCCTTTGCTGTCATTCTGCTCTCTATGAATCTGTCTCTATTTTCCTTGTTAGTTCAGTTTGTTCATTAGATTCCACATATGAGTGAAGTCATACTTTCTTTCATAGATCATGTTTTTGGTGTCAAGGGTAAAAATTCTCTGCCTAGCCTGATGTCCTCAAGATTTTTGCTTTATATTTCTTCCCAGAAATTTTATAGTTTAATGTTTTACATTTAAGTCAATGCTTCATTTTGAGTTAATGTCTGCATGAGTGAGATGTAGGTTGAGGTTTATTATTTTGCCTATGAATGTCCAGTTGCTCCAACCATTTGTTGAAGAGGCTCTCCTTCCTCTAGTTTTTGCACTTTGTCAAAAATCATTTTGGTACATTGTGTGAATATATTTCTGAGTTATACATTCTATTCCATTGGCCTATGTGTCTATTCCTCCACCAAAACTATACTGTCTTGATTAATGCAGCTACAGAGTAAGCTTTATTGCCATTTTATTTTTTTCAAGACTGAATTTTTTCTAGGGCCTGTTTCTTGCCATAAAAATTTAGAATAAGTTTGACTATGTCTATAAAAAAACCTTACTGGGATTTTGATGGGAGTTTTATTAAATGTATAGATCAAATAAAGGGGAATTGACATCTCTAGTATGCAGAGTCATTCATTCTGTGAATATGTTGTCTGTCCATTTATTTATGTCTTTAATTTCTTACTACTGAATTTTGTGGATAATAATGTGATGATTGCTAGGAGGAGGGGAATATAAAAGGACTAAATGGTAATGGAAAAACTATAATAAAGATTAAATTTAAAAAAGAAAACAATTTCAGCATGAAAATCTTGTACATATTTTAAGTGTATACCCATTTGTGATTATAAATGATACTATTTAGTTTTGAGCTCTGCATGTTCATTTTTACTTTATCAAAATGATTAAATTTTGTGTATTGATCTTATAACCAGTGACCTTGCTGAACTAATTTAAGAGTTCTAGAAGTTTTTTTTGCTTTGTTGCAGATCTGTTGTGGTTTCCCATGTACACAATAGGGTACCTACAAAGAGGGATAGTTCTATTCCTCCCTTTCTAATTTGCATGCCATTTATTTTTTTTGCTGCTTCGCTACCATGGGTAAAGCTTCTGGTAGCATGCTGAATAAAAGTGGTTAGAATGGATGTCCTTGTTTCTATCTTGACCTTAGGAGAAAACTAATCTTCCAATATTAAATATGATTTCAGCTGTAGGTGTTACAATGATGTAAGTGGAGAAAGTTCTCCTCTATTAGTATTTTGCTGAGAGTTTTTAACATGATTGGGTGTTGGATTTGGTCAAGGCCTTTTCTACACAATTGATAGGACCATATGATTTCTCTTTACCTGTTGACATGCTGGATTATGTAGATTTTCTTTTTTTAAGCTATTTATTATTTTTTAAAAGATTTTATTTATTTTTAGAGAGAGGGGAAGGGAGGGAGAGAAACATCAATGTGAGGTTGACTCTCACATGACCTCTACCAGGGACCTGGCCTGCAACCAAGGCATGTGCTCTGACTGGGAATCAAATTGGTGACCTTTTGGTTTGCAGCCCATGCTCAATCCACTGAGCTACACCAGCCAGGACTAGATTTTCTAATGTTGAACCAGCCTGGAATAAATCCTCCTTGGTCATAATGCAAAATTCTTTTAACACATTGCTGAGTTCAAATTAGTAATATTTTACTGAGGATTTTTGCATCCTTGTTCATGAGGAATATTGTTATGTAGATTTTTTTAAATACTGTCTATTTGGTTTTGGTGTCAAGGCACTAATAACCTCATAAAACAGAAATAGCCCCAGGAATTACAAAGTTATCCCTCCTCTTCCATTTCTTGAAATAAATTGGATTAGTTATTCTTTGAATGTTTAACAAAATTCTCCATGGAGAATTTTCAGAAGTTTTAAAATTATTAATTCAATTTATTTACATTGTCCATTTTATCTTGGTTGGCTTGGTAGTTCATAGTTTTTGTGAAAGTGATCTATTTTTTATAAGTTGTTAAATTTTTTAGTGTAAGTTGTCCATTGTATTACTTTATTATCTTTTTAATGACTGCAAGATCTATTGTGATGTCCTCTATTTTATTTCTGATACTAGAGCTTTGTGAATTATATTTTTGCTTTTGTCAGCCTTCCAAGAGATTTTTAATTAACTCTTGAGTCTTTTTTCCCCTGAAAGAGATTTTTTCATCTCATTGCCTTTCTCTATTTTGTTCTATTTTCAATTTCATTGATTTATGCTCTTTTCTTTATTGTGTCCTTCCTTCTGCTTGCTTTGGGTTTGTTTTGCTTTTTGTTTTAGTTTCTTGGGACAGGGAACTCAGATTGTTGATTGAATACCTTTCCTTGTTTTCAGCATAAGCATTTAATACCATAAATTTTACTCCCAACACTGTTTTAGTTTCATCCTACAGAATCTGATATGTGTTGTTTTTATTTTCATTTAGTTTTAACTATTTTTTATTTCCTTTGAGACTTCATCTTTGACTTATGTTATTTAGAACTGTGTTGCTTAAATTCCAGGTTAGATGTTTTCCTGCCATTTTCTATCATTTATTTCTAGTGTGATTCCACTGTGGTCAGAGAACAAACTCTGTGATTTCATGTCTTTTAGATTAGTTGAGGTTTGTTTATTTCCCATTTAATGGCCTATCTTGACAAATGCTTTTTGAGCACTAGAAAAATGTGTGTTCTGCTATGGCGGGAAATATTATATCCATGTCAATTAGATCCATGTCACTTGTGTTGCTCAGATCTCTGTTCCTGCTAATTTTATGTCTAGTAGGTCTACCAGTTGCTGATAGGGAAGTGTTGAAGTCCCCAATTATAATTTTGTATTATCCATTTGTTATTTTTGTTTTTTAAAAAAATATATTTTATTGATTATACCATTACAGTTGTTCTATTCCCCCCCTTCATTCCCCTCCACTCGCACACTCCCTCCCCCACCATTCTCCCCCCTTAGTTTATAACCACGTGTCTCAAGTTCTTTAGATTCTATATTTCCCCCACTATTCTTGCCCTCCCCCCTATCTATTTCCTACCTACTGTCTATGCTATTTTCTGTACCTTCTCCCCCCTTCTCCTCCTCCCACTCCCCTGTTGCTAACCCTCCATGTGATCTTCATTTCTATGGTTCCACTCCTGATCTAGCTGTCCTCTTGGTTTGCTTTTGTTTTAGGTGTGGTTGTTAATAACTGTGAGTTTGCTGTCCTTTCACTGTTCATATTTTTCATCTTCTTTTTCTTATATAAGTCCCTTTAGCATTTCATATAATAAGGGCTTGGTGATGATGAACTCCTTGAACTTGACCTTATCTGAGAAGCACTTTATCTGTCCTTCCATTCTAAATGAAAGCTTTGCTGGATAAAGCAATCTTGGCTGTAGGTCTTTGGATTTCATGACTTGGAATACTTCTTTCCAGCCCCTTCTTGCCTGTAAGGTCTCTTTTGAGAAATCCGCTGACAGTCTGATGGGTACTCCTTTGTAGGTGACTGTCCCCTTATCCCTTGATGCTTCTAGGATTCTCTCCTTCATTTTGGTCTTGGCTAATGTAATTNCCTCATTTTTTTGAATTCTCATCTCTTCATTCCTTTCTGGTTGGATGTTTTGTTCTTCCTTCTGGTCCATTCCATTGATTTGAGTCCCAGTTTCCTTTCCATCACTATGGTTTCCTGTGCATCTCCCTTCATTTCAATTAGTTTAGCCTTCATGTGTTCCTCTAATTTGTGACTATAATCTACCAGTTCTGTGAGCATCCTGATAAACAGTGTCTTGAATTGTGCTTCTGAGAGGCTGGCAATTTCTCAGTTGCTGAGAGTTATTGGTTCTGGGACTTTGAATTCTTCTTGTGCCATCTTTTCGGCTGTTCGTGCCTGTTACGTAGCAGGATCAGAGCCCTAGGTGTTCACCAAAGCAGGGCAACTCAGTAGCTGGGTTGTGATGCTGTGGGGGCGGGGTCAACGAGGAGAAATGGCGTCCCCTCTTCCACCTCCTGCCTCGGCCCCCACACATGCAGCAGCTGCCACCGTCACCGGGGGCCCGCGCGTTTCATCCCACTGCACGCGAGTGTGCCACGGCCATCAGCCCTCGCCCCCTGGGGCCTGTGTGGTCCGCCTCACTGTGCACGAATGTGCAACTGCGGTCAGTCTGCCCCACACCCTGACTGGGTCCGGGCCACTTGCGTGCCTAGGTGGGGGGATCTGTCCTGCCCGACCCTGCTCTGCTGCTGGCTCCGCCCCTCTTACCATCCCGGTTGAACAGTTAGTTGTAGTCGGACTTCCATATAATTGAATTTTCTGTCCTTTGGCTGTGTCTTTGTTCTCCAAACCTTTTTTGTATTCAAATTTGGTTGTGGGAGAAGGCACAGTGTTTCCACCTATGCCTCCATCTTGGCGGAAGTCCCCCATTTGTTTTTTTGACTCTATCAATTTTTGCTTCAGATCTTTTAAGGCCGTATTGGTTTGGGCATACACATTTGGGGCCTGCATATTTTCCTGGTGGATTGATTCTTTTATTATGATGTAAATTGTCTTTACTCTGAAATCTACTGTATCAATTATTAACATAGCCAGTCCAGCTTTTTAATATTTATGTCTTTTCCATCCTTTTACTTGAACCTACCTATGTCATTGTACTTGAAGTGAGTTTCTTGTAAGCATATATAATTCAGTCATGTTCTTTTATCTACTGTACCAACATATGTTTTTTTGTTATGTAATTAGACCCTTTACATTTAAAGTAACTATTGGTGTTAGCATTTACATCTATCGTTTTACTATTTTCTGTTTATTTTCATTGGTCTGACCCTCTGCTTCACTTTCCTTGCCTTTCTTTGGGTTACTTTAACTTTTAAATATAATTCTATCTTGGTTTATTTTTAGTGCTTCTGAATGTGTCTCTTTGTATGGTTTTAGTAAGGGTTTCTCAGGATATGACAACATATATATGTGACTTATGAAAGTATACTAGCAATCAATATTTTACTACTTTGATAGAAATACATAAACTTCACTTCTATTTATGTCCCTTTACCTACCTCCCTTTTAAGTATTATTGTCCTTAGTATCTGATAGTGTTTTTATTTCAATTATCAGATATGATGAATAAATCTCATGAGGAAAAGGATAGTCTATTACATCTACTAATATTTTTTCTGTTTTCTCTTTCCCTCCTGATGTTGCAGGATTCCTTCTTTATGGTTTCCTTTTTCTTAAAGAACTTCCTATGGTCAATTTATTTATTTATTAAGATTTTATTTATTTATCTGTAGAGAAGAAGGGAAGGAAAGAGGGAGAGAAATATCAGTGTGTGTTTGCTTCTCCTGCGTCCCCTGCTGGGAGCTGGCCTGCAACCCAGGCATGTGCCCTGACTGGGAATCGAACAGCGATCGTGTGGTTCGCAGGCCCACCCTCGCTCAATCCACTGAGCTACACCAGCCAGGGCTCCTATGGTCAATTTAAAGTCAGATCTTCTAGTAACAAATTCTTTTAAATTTTATTTGTCTGAAAATATTTTCATTTCCTCTATTTCTGAAGGATAGTTTTATCAGATATGAAATTTGCGGTTGATGGCTCTTTTCTTGCCCCATGTGAAAAATGTTGTGCCACTTTTTGTGGGACAATTATCTCCAAATTGTTCAAAGACACGTTACAATGGGGGAAACCCTGCCCTGAAATGGGGGAGAAGTTGGAGAGTGCCAGATGGCACAGAAGTGGCCACTGCGCTGAGGCTGGCTGCCAGACCAGTGTGCCTTGCCCTGTCAACCAGGGTGATACACACTGGCTGTGCAGGGGATCTGGGAGAAGCCTTTAAATAGGAGAGCACACAGAAACATGGTCTTTTTGGATCTCCCCTCTTTCCCGGTTGCTGGAGACTGGCGTTCCTGGGCCCCAAACCTTGGGAAGCAAGTGGTCCAGGAACATCCCTGGAGCCCCTTCCAGAGCACTCCAGGGCCTGCCTGGAGCGCAGTGGGCACTAGGGCAGTGAGAGGGGAAGGGAGGAGGCTCAGGCCAGTGGTCTAGGCTCAGGGAGCATGGATTGACATTAAGCTCCGGCCCCACCCCCACATGGGAAGGAGAGGCTGTGGCCTCCCACTCGTGCCTCCATTCTGGGCAGGGCCTTGGGCCCACTGCACTAATGTGCTGGACAGGGCGTAGCAGACCACTGGAGGGCAGCATGTTCAGAGGAACAGGCCAGTGCACTGCAAATAGGATGTCTGGACAAAGATTATGAAAGATGCCTGAAGCCAGAAAGCAACTGGAAACCAGTTGAGCCACCTACATTTCCAAAAGGATGGAACTCTGGGTTGGGGAAGAGGTTCCTAGCAAAACCTTGAACTGAGCTGGCAGAGGGTGGCTGGGTGATTTTCTTTGGGTGTCTTTGAGGAAACAGGATTTGAATCAGAAACTTGCCATTATTTCAAATTGTGTGATTGTTAAATAAAAGATTCTTTTTCCTTCCCACTGAACTCTGTCTCTAGAGTTTTGTCAATATGGTAGTGAAGGGTGGGACCCCCACTGGCTGGTCTTGGTAACAGACAGAGATTGTAAGGGAAGGAGGTAAATAGAGTAGTGATTAGCTCCACATATTACTGCCTCCCCCTTTAGTCTTGTTGATGCTGGATGGGGTGGAGGCTCAATTCTACAGTGGGGGAGAACAACAGTGGTATCAGTCTTATTTTACACTACCCCACTGACACCAGGAATAGGGAGAACTTCAATGTCTCCTATCCCAAACTCACACTTCTGCGTTCATTTTCATTGATGCTAGGTGTTGTAGAGTTTAGCTTCCTGCTGAACCCCACTGACATGAAGGCTGTGGAAAACATAGTAGAGAGCAGACGGATCTCACACTGCCTTGTTAAATCTTGGTGCTGCCTGGTGGGGGTCCAGGCACCAAGCTTGGCACTGGACTCCATGGACACTACCATGGTGGGAAATAAAGAGCGTTGCTTACTTCCACAAGATCAGCTTCCCATTCAGTCCTCTGATACTCTGATACTACCCTAGCACAGGATTTGGAGCATCACCTGCTTCTGCCTAGTGGGGTTTAGAGAATCAGCTTTCCACTCAGCCCTATTGGCACTGCTCCAGCAGAAAAATCAGAACACTGCCATCTGCTTCCACCATATGGGGAACGAAAGATTAGCTGTTTGGTCAGCTCTGCTAATGCCACATGGCAGGGGGATCAGAACATCCTCACTTGGTTCCATAAAGCAGGAAAGTGGTGTGGAAAATCAGCCTCCTGTTCAGCTCCTCTGATCCTGAGGAAAGGGGGTGCAGTTTTTCCACTGATGTATGGGCAAAGTAGGGCAGACATTACCAAAAAGTTTTCTGTGTCTAGGCAAACCTTTTCCTGGTCCTTTGGCTAGGGGAAATAGGCTTTTCTTGGGTCAGTTTTTATCTGTGCCTGTTAGAGATTCTAAATTAGAGGCTTCTGCAGTGTTCTCTATGGGATATATGGGATGTAATAAAAAAAAAGAGGGCTCACTATCATGTCATTCCTGGGTTCAGAGGTTCCCAGTCATTCCAGCGTCTTTTTTCCACTTTTCAGAGTCTTCCTATGCTTACTTGTCTCGTGTCCAGGACTCCTACAGTATAAGATGGAAGACCTAGGAGGAAAGGGGCTACTTTGCGATTGCTGGAAATGGAAGTCCCTTCAGCAATCCATCTTATAATTAGACTTAAATAAAAAGGACAAAAACTTGCATTTCATTCCTTAGTGTAGAACTGTATTTCTGTATGGTATAATTTTCCTTCTGTCTAAATTATTCCTTTTATGCACGGGCCTGTGAACGAGAGGATCGCGGATCGATTCCCAGTCAGGGCACATGCCTGGGTTGTAGTCCTGTTCCCTGCAGGCCAACTCCCAGCAGGGGACGCACAAAAGGCAACCATACACTGATGTTTCTCTCCCTCTCTCCTTCCCCTCTAAAGATAAATAACTAAATAAAATCTTAAAAACAATTTTTTAAAATAAATAAATTATTCCTTTTACCATTTCTTTTTTTAAGTATATTTTATTAATCATACTTTTACAGTTGTCCCAATTTTTCCCCCTTTGCCCAACTCTGCCAGGTTCCTCCTTTCCCTCTAGCAATCTCCCCTTAGTTCATGTCCATGGGTCATATATATAAGTTCTATGATTTCTCCATTTCCTATACTGTTAACATCCTCTTGTCTATTTTGTACCTACCCAATTATACTTTTAAATTACTATACATTTTCCCCTATTATCCCCCTTCCACCTCCCAGCTGATAACCATCCAAATAATGTTCGTATCTATGATTCTATTCTTGTTCTAGTTGTTTGCTTACTTTGTTTTCATTTTTTTTCAGAATCAATTGATAGTTGTGAGTTTGTTGTCATTTTAATGTTCATAGTTTTGATCTTCTTCTTCTTCCTAAATAAGTCCCTTTAACATTTCATATAATAAGGGCTTGGTGATAATGAACTCCTTTAACTTGACCTTGTCTGGGAAGCACTTTATCTGTTCTTCCATTCTAAATGATAGCTTTGCTGGAGAGAGAAATCTTGGTTGTAGATCCTGACTTTTTATCACTTTGAATACTTCTTGCTAGTCTCTTCTTGTCTGCAAAGTTTCTTTTGAGAAATCAGCTGACAGTCTTATGGGAATTCTTTTGTAGGCAATTCTCTGCCTTTCTCATGCTGCTTTTAAGTTCTCTCTTTATTTTTAACCTTTAGCATTTTAATTATGATGTGTCCTGGTGTGGACCTCTTTGGGTCCAACTTGCTTGGGATTCTCTGTTCTTCCTGGATTTGTATGTCTATTTCCTTTGCCAAATTAGGGAAGTTTTCTTTCATTATTTTTTCAAATAGGTTTTCAATTTCTTGCTCTTCCTCTTCTTTTTTTGCATGCCTATGATTAGGATGTTGGCCCTTTTGGAGATGTCCCAGAGTCTTCTTAAATGCTCCTCATTTTTTGAATTCTTATTTCTTCATTCTGTTCTGGTTGAATGTTTATTTCTTCCTTATGTTCCAAGTCATTTACTTGAATCCTGACTTCCTTCCCTTTACTGTTGGTTTCCTATAAATTTTTCTTTATTTCCTTATTGAGCTTTCATTTCTTCCCTGTGCTTTTGCCATATTCAATGATTTCTTTGAGCATTCTGACCACCAATATTTTGAACTATGTGTCTGACTGGTTGACTGTCTTCACATTGCTTAATTCTTTTTCTGGGGTTCTGTTCTGTTCCTTCATTTGGGCCTTATTTCTTTGTCTCCTGGTTTCAGCAGCCTCCCTATGTCTGTACACTAGGTAGAGCTACTTTGATTCCATTTCAGGGCACCTGTTAAATTGTATGAGGGGAAGCCTTGAGTATTCACCAGGGTGGGGCAACCTTGACTCTGTGTATAGGAGAGGAGTCCAAGAGGTGAATAATGCTGCTGCTGGCTGACTTTGAGTGCTTGCCTGGCTCTCACTCTATTTCCAGTCACTTCACCTACTCCCTGTATGCAACTGGCACCCCTGTAGCTCCTGTCTTGGTTGTGGTTCCCATGGTGGGTGGGTTTGTGTATGTCCTGGCAGTTTGTTCTGCTGTTCCAATCCCCACTAGGTTTATAGCTAGAAGTTATGAGGTTTTATTTCCTCAGTGCTGGAGCCCTGGGCTGCATCGTCTGACCTGGGGACTGGGTTCGTTCTTGCACAAGGGGTCTCCCAAGTTTTTACCCACCACACGTGAATATGGAGCTGCCTGTTCCACCCACTATGGCCACTTTGCCACCTCTCCACCACTGCCTCTTAACTGCCACACCAAGTCCTCTCTGCCCCAACTTCCCTGTCTTCTACCTTCCTAAACGCCTGGATCAATATCGCTTCCTCAAATCTTTCCTTGTCAGACTTCCCACACTTTCTGGGTGATTTTCTGGCATTTCTGGGTGTTTTCATTTTTAAGTTAGTTGTGTTCCTTCTCATCATTGTGTAATGAGGTGAGGTGTGTCTGCCTAAGCCTCCATCATGACCAGAACTCCCCTTTAACATTTATTTTAAATTAAAAAAAATTTTAAAGATATATTTTACTGATTATGCAATTAGAGTTGTCCCATTTTTCTCTCCCTTTTATTCCCCTCCACATTGCACTCCCTTCCCACCAGCATTCCCCCAACTTAGTTCACATCCTTGAGTCATACATATAAGTTATTTGGCTTCTCTGTTTCCTATACTATTCTTAACCTCCCCCTGTCTCTTTTGTACCTACCATTTATGCTTCTTATACCCTACACCTTTTCCCATACCCCTATTTCTGCCCCGCCCCCAATGATAACCCTCCATGTGATCTCCATTTCTGTGATTTGGTTCCTATTCTAGTTGTTTGCTTATTTGTTTTTGATTTTGCTTTTAGGTTCAGTTATTGATAGTTGTGAATTTGTTGTCATTTTAATGTTCATAGTTTCTATCTTCTTTTTCTTAGATGAATCCCTTTAACATGTCTCATAATTTATAAGGGCTTGGTGATGATGAACTCTTTTAACTTGACCTTATCTGAGAAGCACTTTATCTGCCCATCCATTCTAAATGATAGTTTTGCTGGATAGAGTAATCTTGGGTGTAGATCCTTGCCTTTCATGACTTTGAATACTTCCCAGCCCCTTCTTGCCTGCAAGTTTTCTTTGGAGAGATCAGCTATGGAAATTCCTTTATAGGTAAGTGTCTCCTTTTCTCTTGCTGCTTTTAAGATTCTCTCCTTATCTTTAATTTTGGGTAATTTAATTATGATGTGACTTGGTATGTGCTTCCTTGGGTCTAACTTCTTTGGGACTCTCTGAGCTTCCTAGACTTCTGGGAAGTCTATTTCCTTTGCAAGATTAGGGAAGTTCTCCTTCATTATGTTTTCAAATAAGTTTTCCATTTCTTGCTCTTCCTCTTCTCTTTCTGGCACCTTTATGATTCAGATGTTGGAACATTTAAAGTTGTCCTGGGGGTTCCCAAGCCTCTCCTCCTTTTTTTGAATTCTTGTTTCTTTATTCTGTTCTGGTTGAATGTTTCTTTCTTTCTTCTGCTCCAAATCATTGATTTGAATCCCAGTTTCCTTTCTTCACTGTTGGTTCTCTTTATATTTTTCTGCATTTCACTTTGCACAGCCTTCATTTTTCCTCTGTTTTGCAAGCATACTCAATCATTTCTGTAAGTATCCTTATTACCAGCATTTTGAACTCTGCATCTGATATGTTGACTCTCCATCATTTAGTTCTATTTTTGGAGTTTTGATATGTTTTTTCATTTGGGCCATATTTCTTTGTCTCAGCACACCTGTCACATTGTAAGGGGAGGAGCCATAGGCATTTGCCAGGGTGGGGCAATCCACTTTCCTGGTTGTGGTGTTGTATGTTGGGGGAGGGGTCCAAGAGGGAACAATGCCACTTGCTCGGCTCTAAGCTGGCTTTCAATACTTCCCTTGTTACCCATAAGCAAATTGGGCCCTCCTGATGATTTCTGAGGTGGGTGGCTTTGTGTGGATTGTAGGACCCTGTGGATCTCTCTAACAAACTCTCCTACAAGGCTGGGAGTTCTCCACCTGCTGCATCTCCTACAGGTTTTTACAGCCAGAGTTTTTGAGGCTTTATTTCCCTCAGTAAATTTCTGTGCTGGAACCCTGGGTTACATGGTCTGTCTCACTCCCCAGTTATTCCCTCTGGTTTATCTGCATGCAAATGTGAGACTGCCTGGTCTGCCAGCTACTGCTCTGCCACATAGCCCCTAGAAGACAGCTGTCTGTCTCCACCCCTCCTACCAGTCAGAATGAATGTTTCTTCTTTAACTCCTTGGTTGTTGGATTTCCATACAATTTTATTTTCTGGAAGTTCTGGCTGTTTTTTGTTTACAAATTTGTTGTCCTTCTTTTGGTATGTGCTTCCTTGGGTCCAACTTTTTTGGAGTTGACCAAGAAGAGACCAAGTGTATATGTACACCTCCATTTTTGCCAGAAGTCACCCCCTTTAACATTTCTTTATTGAAGGTTTATTGGGGATGAATTATTTAGGTTTTTGTATATTTTTAAGTGTCTTTACTTCACCTTCCCTTTTGAAAGATATCTCCACAACATACAGGTTATAAAATGATGAGTTTTTCTTTCAGTACTTTAGAAATGTTACTCCAAGGATTATATTGTAAGAATCCTGAAACACCAACCCAAAAGAACCTATGCACCCCAATGTTCATAGCAGCACAATTTACAATAGATAAGTGTTGGAAGCAACCTAGGGGCCTATCAGTAAATGAATGGATCAAAAAACTATGCTACATTTACATAATGGAATTCTATGCAGCAGAAAGAAAGAAGGAGCTCCTACCCTATGTGACAGCATGGATGGAACTGGAAAGCATTATGCTAAGCAAAATAAGCCAGGTAGTGAAAGACAAATACCATATGATCTCACCTTTAACAGGAACCTAATCAACAAAACAAACAAACAAGCAAAATATAACCAAAGACACTGAAATTGGGAATAGGTTGACAGTGACCAGAGGAGAGAGGGGAGAGAATTTCAGGGGAAAAGGGGAAGGGTTTGAAGGAAGAAGTATAAAGGACACATGGACAAAAACAATGGGGGGCGGGTGGAAACAGGAAGGAGGTGAGGAGGGCCTCAGGGGGCTGGGATGGGAGTAAAAACCAGAAAACTATATTTGAACAACAATTAAAATTAAAAAATGTTACTCCACTGTATTTTTAGTCACACTGTTCATCATGAGAAAACTGCTGTCATCCTTATATACATCCTATGTGCATCCTTCCTCTGTACATAATGTGCTTTCTTTCTAATTTTTTAAGTTTTTTTCTTTGTCAGTGCTTCTGAGAAGTTTGATTCTGGTGTGAATTGATGTACTTTTCTTCATGTTTCTTGAATCTGTGGGTTTATATTTGCAATCTAACTTGGAATATCTCTAGCCACAAGTTTTTAATTACACATTTACTAGGCTAGTTGAAGTTTTCCTCAGCTCATAGATGCCTGTTTTTGTTTGTGTTCATTTTAATTCTTTTTTTCTCTGTGTTACATTTTGGGTAGTTTCTGTTGCTACCTTATAGTTCACTAATCTTGGTTCTGCAATGTATGATCTGCTGTTTATCCCACTACATGTATTTTTCATCTTATACAATGTAGTTCATCTTTATAAATTTGATTTGTGTCCTACATGTATCTTACTTGTCTCTCCCTAACTTTGTGAACATAACAAATACAACTATAATAACTTTTAATGCACTGATACTAACATCTGAGTCAGTTATGGGTATGTTTTTATTTTTCTGTTTACATTTTCTCCTCATTATGGGCTTGTATTTTCCTGCTTCTTTGCATACCTGGTACTATTTGATTGGATGCCAAAATCTTTCAATTTTACTTTGTTGGGTGGTGGTTATTTTTTGCTTTCCTATAATTAGGTGAGCTCTTGAAGTTTTTTCATCAATGCAGTTAAGTCCCTTGGAAAAAAATTGATTCTTTTAGTTCTTGCATGTAAAATTTTCTAGGCAGAACTGGAGCAGTGTCAGGTTGCTCCCAACACTGAGGCAACACCCTTTTGTATATCTTCCCAAGGCCCAGAGGATTATAAATTTTTCTAGTCTAGCTTATGGGAGTAATCACTATTTCCAGCTCTTTGTGAATTCCGAGTTCTACTGCCTCCAACCAATCCTCTTGGATAATTCATTCCCTGGACTCAAGTAGTTTCCTCACATGCAAGCACTAATCAGTATTCTGGTTTGACCTGGTTTTAAAGTCATTCTTCGGGACAGACAACAAGATGAGAAACACATTCTCTAGAAGGGTATTCTTGAAATATATATCCTTAGGCCAAGACTGGATGATTAGGAAATAGAACTTCATTCACTTTCTCCCATTAGCACATTAGAATGAATTGTTTTATCAGCTGGTTACATGGTTACTTAGTCAAAGAAGTTAGAAGACAACTACCTAGCATCCTATTTTTTAAAAAGTTTCCCACAAATGCCTACAAACAGCAGTAGTTAACAGATTTCACATACGCACCCCCCCAGGGCTACTTGTTAATAATACAGATTCCTGAAATTTGGCAAAATGTTGATAACTTTTGAATGCAGCTGATGGGTACATGGAGGTCCACATACTCTTCTACTTTTGTATGTTTGAAAATTTCCACAAGAAAAAAAGCTTAGAAGAACATCAAATATGTTAAGATTCCTGGGCCTCTATGCCTAGAGCTTGATTTAGTGACTCGGAAGTAGAATCCAGGAATATGCATTTTTAACAAGTGTCTTTAGCTCAGATGGTCCTTGAGAAACACTAGTACCCCTATTATTAAGTGATTCATTTACTCAGCTTAGTTGTATCTATGGTTGCTGTCTTCCCAATGAAGGCATTGTCCCTGGGCCTCCAGACTGCAATGTTTAATTGCGTGAAAACTCTTCTCAGCTCATCAAGTTCTTACCTGAATAGCCTCTGGAGGACAGGGATCCTTGAAGCCAAATCTGTAAGAATGGAACTCTCCTCCAGTCAAAGAAGCAAGTTCTTTCAAAAAGTCATTTGCAATCTTGTCATTGTAATTGAAGGAGATGGTATAAATAGGAATTTTCTGATAACCTTTAACTTGGTCTATAACCATTTCAAGTGGCTAAAATGATAAGTTTTGAGGTGGGGTTGGGGTAGAGAGGACATGGAAGAGAGAAAAGGAGAAAGCAAAAAATAAGATGTTAATTTCCTTAGTATTTGCTCTGGAGAGTGAAACCTCAAGTAGTAATGACCTACAGTATATAGCAGTGAGTGGCTTCTTGGAAAGAGGTCAGTTCAGTTCAGTAAGGGAAGCAAACACTGACAGAGTACAAAGACCCATGACATGGCTCTTGCCCTCTGAGGGTGGGAAGAAGAGTCTGGAGAAAGATTTGGCTAACAAAGTCACTCAGCTTCAGGTGCACCTTAACTTAGAAGCCATGCTCTCAAGGTGGTGGGCTATGCATTAGGCCCCCCTAAAGTATTGCAG
The DNA here is from genome assembly GCF_014824575.4 of Sturnira hondurensis. NCBI lineage: Eukaryota > Metazoa > Chordata > Mammalia > Chiroptera > Phyllostomidae > Sturnira > Sturnira hondurensis. The sequence continues at coordinate 3,749,494 of NW_028081809.1, forward strand.
TCAGAAGCCATGAATAGAACATCCTGGCAATCAGGATGCTACAGGGTGTGGCCACTGGACCTTTATGTGGCTCCTAAAGGTCTCCACCAAAAGAGCATTTTCTAGCTTTAGACAAGCCATGGACAATGTGTCTCCCACAGAAAGCAAACAGAGAGAGAGACATTAAGAGTCCTTCTGGGAGCTGGGCACTCTTGTTGGGGCACAATATTAAACCCCAAAACTGTCTTGTGAAATAGTTTTGAAAAAACTGTGCCTTCTCAATACCTTGCTAGCAGGAGTATTACTTGGTACATCTTCTTAGTTGGGGGGCGGGATGTGATTTGGCAGTATCTATGAAAACGTATACCTTTTGACTGAGTGTACCTTTCAGAATTTGCACTACAGACATACTCACACATGTACAAAATGATATATATGCAGTTATTTTTGCAACATTGTATATAACAGAAAGATTGAAAACAACTTAAATGTCTATCTTCAGGGGATATAGCTAAATAGCCATATGATAGGATGGTAGACAGCTGTAAAATAAATGAGGAAGCTCTCTCTGAAATGATAATAAGCAATCTCTAAGGTATATCTTTTTCTAATAAAGGTCAGAATCGTGTGTTGAGCATGGTATCACTTGTATATTTTTAAAGGAAACATGTATAAGTACTTACATGCTTGCAAACAAACTATCTCTGAAAGAAGATATAGGAAACTGGTAATATACATTGCTTCTTAACTGGTGAACAAAGGGTGGGAAGGAGAATTGTCTCTATATAATCTTTTGTTCCTTTGTAATTTGTACCATGTAAATGTATTACAAGTGTAAATATATTACTATTCAAATAGTAATTACTATTTACAATAGTAAATTTATTACTATTCAAAAATTAAGTAAACATAATTAATGTTTATTAATCTGTATAATGGAATATGATTTATTGAGAATGTTGTTTCCGAAGAACTTCTCATAATTTGAAAAAACTCCAAATATTAGGAAAAAAGCAGGATGCAAAATTGAATTATGGATTATTTAACTTTTCTTCTTTCTTATCCTTATGCTTACCTTATTTCCTAAATTGCAATAAAATTAGTGGGAGTTTACTAAAAAGAAAAGAACCTCTTGTCCAGATAACTTTCAAATAAAAATATCTGGCCCCTGTTTCTCGGAGTTTCTGGACATCCATGGACTACAAGTTCTTTAACTTAGCTTCCTCTCTCAGGAACCCCCAAATCTGCTCCTTTTTAAAATTCAAATCAGTAAATAACATAATCATAAGTCAGTCATCTCGACCCTTTTCTCCCTTGTTCCCTCTTCTCCTCCCTATGCCCCCCCAAACCCTCTCCCAAAGTAGTCACCAAGTCCTTTGAGGCTATTTCTATGATCTCCTCTCTGAAGGGAATCCCCTTCTCCCCATTTTTTGCTGTTTCTAGCCAAGCTGGGCCTATACCAGTATACCAAGATCTAGTGTTTCCCTGGCACTAGGCAGGCACATTTCTAAAATACAGTTGGAAAGAACCATATGCTCCTCTGAGTGCAAGATCCCCGCCCCCTGCCAACAAGCCTGTGGTAAAATCATCCTTTCCATGTGGTGTTCAAGGACCTTTGCAATCTTCCCCAACCTAACTTTGGAGACTCTGCCCTGACACTCTTCCATCATTGCCCCTGTTCTCACATTGTTTCTCTGAACAGCCCCTCTGTTCCTGCAACCCAGAATACCACTCATCTCTGTTTAGAAAACTCCTCTTTCCAGACACAGCTGGAAATATCCCCTCCTTGGTGGAAACTTGCCTGGTTGTCCCTCTATCTTGTACAGCAAAATTCATCACTGTCTGCTCCCAGACATCTCATAGCACAAGCCAGCCCACTCCCCATATCATGTCTGAGTTGACTGTACATGCCTAGCATGCTCCCTAAAGTGTCAACATCCTGAAGGCAGGGATATTACTCATCTTTGCAGCCTAAACCTTGACACTACACATAGAACATAAACAGGGTGCAATACATTGCTTCTGAAGGGAAAGTACAGTGAAGTTGATGGGAAAATCATTCCAAATAAAATTTTACTTTACATACTATTTCTCTGTCATAATACATCTAATGCTGCAGTAAATTCAGTTGCTTTACTGTTTAATCCTTGGACCACAGGACACAGGATAGTTTATACTATTTGTCTAGCTGTCTCCATATGCAAACACCTCCCAATGAAGGAAACAAGTTGGTACTAAATCACTTTAGTGGTTAATTTACACTGTACTGGCCTGTAAATCTGTATATTTATCTAACACCCAGAGCATTAGTCTTTCACTCATAAAGCTCAAACAAAGATGAACAGACTCTGCTAGAACTTTCAAATAAGTTTCAGTCAGGCTAAACAAAACAAAGAACATTCAACTGCAAAGGCATGCTTTTGTTTAAATGATCACTAAGTTGAAATTAAGCATAAAATCAAGGGTATTATGCAGTGACATGTTTAGATTCAGAGTTCCCAAAGGAAAAAAATCAACAAGAATCTTCTCTTAGTTTATAATAAAATATAAACCAGTCTTCAGGGGCAGGTGGAGGCCTCCCATGGGAGCGTTCTCCAGGCCTGAAGGCATGTGGAGCACTAGCCAGACAACACTCAGGGTCATATGAATTGTTTTGTGTTTCAGTAGACAAGGAAATTCCTCTGTATATTTTCTCACCTCAGTTCTGAGACCCTCAGCCAAGGAAATATCTTTCAACAGCAATCAGGTGACAGTTCGAAAAGTCCCCAAACCCATTCTTGACATTGACTTGCAGGGTATTGGTGAGTCACTCTTTGTCCCCAACTTTGATAAGTACCTGATCAGGTCTCCCATCTGTCAAAAGGTAAATTGCTTGTGTTTCCTTATCAGCAAAAGCAATTTGCAGGGCACTCAGAGTGTTTGTGGAACTCCCAGTCTACAGAAAAGAATACCAAGCACACACTTGAATCTCAAGAAAGATCTCAAACAAATGTTTACTGCTTCCAAAAAAGAAATAAAAGTACCTGTGAAATAAAAGCTACATTAAAAATTATATTGAGATAATAATTTAAGCCCAGAAATTCCAAGAAGCCAACCCCCTGGGCGTGACATAAGGCCTGCCTCCTGCTGGTCCCAGGACTGCTGGGTGGCAGGGCTGTGCATGTCTGTCCTGACAACTGAGCTCTTAATGCGATTCTATCTTTCTGTGTTTCTGTGGGAGGCACTGAGCCAGTTACTGTTCATTTAGCTGTCAACACAAGTTCAGCACACAGCCTGACTACACCCTGGCGGGGACCATGTTTGTTTCAAACAAGGATTGATTCACAACACCCAAGATTTGGCAAACACAAATGTGGTATCATTAGCAACCTGGAGGTACAACAAAGAAATTGTAAGTTTAAAAACTCCCACACTTTCTGCCCAGGGATATGGAGCACTGACAAGAGTGTCACTCCAAAACTCACAATGAAAGAACGGCAAGACAAACAGCAAGCAGGGAAGTGCTGTTACACCCATTGGAGTGCTCAGGTCACAGGGCAGCCAACTGGCCCCAAATGCAGGGGGAGATGGGCACCTGCAGAGTCAGGCGAGATGCATGCACTGGCCTTCTGGAACAGGATGCAGCCAGATACTTGTGAGAAAAGTTTCCCTGGCACGGTTGGTGAACTGTCAGAGGCTACCCTGGTGTGTACTGGCTACAGGGTGAAGGCCTGGATGTCATGACTGCAGGAGGAATCCATGCTCTCTTGGAGGCATTTTCATCACAAGCCCCAGACTGCTCAGAGAAAAGGCTGAGAGAGCGCCAGGAAAGTCTCCTTCATATGGCAAGACTGGGGAACAGGGACAGTGAAACTTGAATCTCCAGAGATCCTTTGCCTGTATCTCCCTTATAAAACGAAAACCTTAAACTGTGTATGATGGGGAGGTGGAGAAAAGGGCAGAAACATGTCACCCTTAGAGCACAGATGAAAACCCAGGAGAGCTGGTGGAAGGAAAGAGGGAGGGACAGGAAGAACGGGGCTAGGTGCTGGGCTCAGAGCTGCTGAGAGGGCCACACCCCTAGTAAACATCAACTAAAGAGATTGGGTTAATGCAGCAATTTTCAACCCTTTTCCTCTCATGGCACATATAAACTAATTACTAAATTTTTGCAGCACACCAAGAGATGTATTTTTTGCCAATCTGACAAAAAAAATAGGTATAATTTTGATTCAGCCACACCAGATGCCTATTGTGTTGGCTGCGGTCATTTGTTAATTTGACAATCTAAGGGAAAAGAGGTCAGTGCCCTAAATAGACGGGTACTGCATGTTTTAAAAATCCTGTAGCACACTGTTGAAAATTGCTGGGTTATGGTGTGAACTTCTGTAGTAGAATACCTGTGAGATTTAGTGATGTGGTCTCTTGATGAGCTTGATCTCCCAAGCTCACTGGTCTTGGGATTGCCAAGGATACCTCAGACAAGGGTTTAATCTCCAAACTATACAAAGAACTTACGCGACTCGACTCTAAGAAGACAAGCAACCCAATTAAAAAGTGGACAAAGGACTTGAACAGACACTTCTCCAAGGAGGACATACAGAGGATGCAGAGACTCATGAAAAGATGATTAATATCGCTAGCTATCAGAGAGATGCAAATTAAAACCACAATGAGATACCACTTTACACTTGTCAGAATGGCCATCATAAACAAAGCAACAAACAACAAGTGTTGGAGAGGTTGTGGAGAAAGGGGGACCCTAGTTCACTGTTGGTGGGATTGCAGACTGGTACACCCACTATGGAAAACAGTATGGAATTTTCCCAGAAAACTAAAAATGAATATGCCTTTTGATCCAGCAACTCCACTGCTTGGATTATATCCTAAGAACCCTAAAACACCAATCCAAAAGAACCTATGCATCCCAATGTTCATAGCAGCACAATTTACAATAGCCAAGTGCCGGAAGCAATCTAGGTGCCCAGCAGTAAATGAATGGATCAAAAAAACTATGGTACATTTACACAATGGAATTCTGTGCAGCAGAAAGAAGGAGCTCTTACCCTTTGTGACAACATCAATGGAACTGGAAAGCATTATGCTGAGTGAAATAAGCCAGGCATTAAAAGACAAATACCATATGATATCACCTTTAACAGGAAGCTAAACAACAAAACAAACAAGCAAGCAAAATATAACTAAAGACACTAAAATAGAGAACAGGCTGACAGTGACCATAGGGGATAGGGGAGGGAATTTTCAGGAGAAAAGAGGAAGGGTTTACAAGAACAAATATAAAGGACACATGGACAAAAACTAAGGGGGGTGGAAATGGGAGGGAGGTGAGGAGCACTGGGGGTATGGGCTGGGATGGGAGTAAAAGACAGAAAACTGTACTTGAACAACAATTAAAATAAATTTAAAAAAAAATATATATATATATCACAAACATATTATTGAAAAAAATTGCTGGGTTAACACAATCTTTATAAACCAAATGAGTGCCTATGTGAAGCCCCTGCCATCCTTGCAGCTCAAAGCACTTCCTCAAGGATTTCTTTTCAGGATGACCTCAGCAGATCGTCAGGTCAGACTGCCTCTCCCAGCCCAGACTCCATCTTACCTTCATGTCTCCAACCCAAGACTGAGCCCCTTTCAAATTGTCTTCATTGATTTCAACCAGTTTTTCCCGCCAAGCAACTGCTTGACCAGCAAACTGCACAAAATTGAATTTCCTTTTAAATTTCAGCTGTTCCTATAAGAGACAATCATTAGTTAGCCATCAAACCACTCAAATGTAAGAAAATATTAGGACAGGTCATTTTGATAAGTTTTAATCACTCTAATATCTATTTTCTGTTCTAGAAGCTAAAACTTACATTCAATAGAGAAAATCATTTCTAGTACAAGACATTTAAGTAAAATTTATAGACAGTCCGAATACTAAACTTTACAAATGTATATATGCATGAATATATATTATATATGACATATATCAGTTAATATCAATACATATAACATGACATTAAATATCTCTAATACTGATATTAATAATATATCAAATATGCACACTAAATGTAATATGCTAAAGAAAAAGAAATTCAAAACAGTGTTGCATTTTGGTCATCACCTTTTTGGTAAGGCTATTATTCCATTACATAACTATTCACTTGCCTTCCATTAGCCTGTATTTCTCCAATAGAGGATTACCAAATTAAAAGTTGTATTTTGTAGTTGTCAACACTCCCCACAATTATTTTCTGTGGATAATACATCAATAATACTGACTCATTACAGCACTGTGTTGCCCCTTTCTCAGCGTGGGAACTTTGAGTTAGGAAACACAGGTTGTCTGCTTCAGGCCCTGCAACTCAGAGGCAGCACAGGCTGAATGAGAACAGCAGGCTCCTGACCATCAATGCTGGACCTGTGTGCACACAGCACCCCTCGTAAATATCGGACATTAAAATTCAAATGCCACCCTAAAGACAAAAACCATGGAGATGTGTGCACACCACAGACTTCAGGATAAAGAAAGCCTCCAACAATGGACACAGACACTCCCTCAGTAACCCAGGTGTTGCAGAAAGGACCCACTAGAGGGGGGGTCTGCTTGCAAAGGGGAACTGATGATTCTCTAACTGACAAAAGGGAGTTTTCCCTACAATGGCTTTCCTGTGGATACTTGACTGCAAACCTTGCCTGTGCATCTCCCATAACCAGAACAGATGATGATCGGTGAAGAAGCTGTTGTGATACACAGGCCCCCAGATGTGTGAACTGATAGCTCCATCTAACCTGTATAAACTGGATGATCTTGTCCTTCACCAAGTCCAGTTTGCCCTTCATTGAGTGAGATGTATCAATGAGGATGTAGATGCAATCATTAGACACTTTCCCAAAAAGGATTTGACTCCCATCTTGTAGCCATTTAATCCTAGGCAGGAAATAGTTTGAAAGTGAATGGTTGGAGCCTGTGGAAGGAGAGCATCTTCCTGAGAACTGAGTGGTGCACCTATGGAGGCCAGAGCTGTGCTGTATTGTTCACATACAATCTTCTGTGAATGGATTAATCACTCGCTTTGACAGGTTTCTGTGGAAAATCCTGCACTGGAGCTGACTCCCTCATTGCCCCCTTCCTTTATCCATCATCAATCCAAGTAAAACAGAACTACGAAAATTAATAGGGCAGAAAAGTAAATCCAACACTGGGTTCCAAAGTCAAAAGTAAATTATTTCCAGTCATCTGAGAGTTTGAAGCCCTCAGCTATGATTTCAGACCCTTTGTTCTCCTACCCCTGGTGACTGCAGTCATGCTAGTAACGCTAGCATGTTTCTAACGCATCAGTGCTGCATATGTTCAACGTCAGGCCACTCAGGTCCCTGTAATAACAAAGTGCCAGGCAGCTGTCTGAGCAGCACAGCTTCTGTGGCACAGGCTTAGGCTGTCACCACATGGCATAGAATTAAATTCACAGCTGCAGGAAAAGCCAGGGGGAGGGAGAGTCCAATGGAAAAATATTTGAAATCAAGTTCAGAGTCCAGCAATGCCTAGGCAATAAGAATTTGTAGAACAAACTGCTGGAGAGTACTGAATGAAAGGAAATAAAACATTCCAAAATTTGTGAGAGGCAGGCAGCTAAAGAGATACTCAGAAGAGAGATTATCTAATCAAGTGTTTGCTTATATGTAAAGAAAGGTCTCAAATTTGTGATATAAGTGTCTTAAGAAACTTAAAGTAAGGAGAAGAAAGAAAAATGGCACAGAAAGGAGAAAACCCTGTAGAGGAAAAAAAACAATGAACAGAAAAAATGTTATAGAATTTTTTATGTTATAGAATTACATCTTTATGATATTGTAATAAAAAATTTTGCAATAAAAACGGGTGTTATTCGTGCCAGATCCTGTATATATATTTCCATTATATTCAGATATTTCACATTGTGACAGTTACCCTAAAATTAAATATATTCAAGAGTACAGAGGACGGATGTAATACAGTTTCAATAACTGTGGCCAACAAGAAATTCAAGACATGAGGAGAAGTATTCCTTAGCTTCCTTTGGTGATGCACAACCACCACAATAACTCCACATTTGTTTGCTGGTTTTTAGAGTCAGAATCCAAATGTCATCCTTTGTTATTAACAACAAGGCCACCAGCAAACCATCAGATGCCAACCTTGACTTAACATGTTTACTGGCCTTTTCGCTTGGTTAAGCTTTACAAAGAGATCAAGCAGGCTTGAATTTCAAAAGACTTGAGCCATTTTACCATCCTGTAAATACACCAACCTCCTTTGGATCTGGGCCAGGACTGCATGAATTTTCTCACTGTACCATGTATACTTCTCCTTGGTAATGCAGACATGGACCAAGCTCCCGTCCTTCCAGGGAACATGGACAAATCTGCTACAATATTTCGCATGGACTATCTTCTTGTTGGTCTCCTAAGGAAAGCACAAAGAACAGAAGCCACTCAGAAGTCACTCCCCAGAAGAAAAGTCTCCAGGTGGCACATCTATCTCTGCCTTATTTATGCAGCTCTTAGCACTCACTCCCACAGTGAAATCATTCAGCTGTTGGTTTGACCAAACATGCACTGGGGCTTGCCCTACACAGAGACTAGTTGTGGAAGTCACAAATGAGGGTCGGAAAGACGTGTAATTTCATCTGTGCCCCAGAGAAGCTATCACTTCCAGCAGCGGAACACCTAGAGAATGAGTGCAGATAGAGAAGAGGTCTGAGGACTGTGCCTTGAGACCCTCTGGCATTTAGAGTTTGGGAAAGAAGTAACAAAGAAGGCAGAGAAAGAATAGCTGTGAGGTAGAAAGAAAAACAGGACAGTGTATTTCCTGTAAGTAAAAAAAAAATTTAGCCCTGGCTGGTGTGGCTCAGTGGATTGATTGACAGCCTGCCAACCAAAGGGTCACTGGTTTGATTCCCAGTCATGGCACATGCCTGGGATGCAGGTCAGTTCCCAGCAGGGGACACATGAGAGGCAACCATACATTGCTGTTTCTCTCCCTCCCTTCCCCTCTCTCTAAAAATAAATAAATAAATAAATAAATAAATAAATATCTGTTAGAAAAATTCAAGGAAGTAATCAAACTATATCAAATGTTGATGACAGGCCAAGGAAGAGACTGAGAATTGACCCCTGGAATTAGCAACTCAGGTATCCCTATAAAGAGTGGGTTTTGGTGGAGAGGGGGCCTTCACCTGACTGGAGTACATTTAAGAGAGTATGGGAGAACCACAGAATTGCAGAGTGGGAATGTATAAAACTCTAAGGGAATTGGATTATAAGGAGGAGTTGAGGAATGAGGCTAATGAGGCAGAGCTGGAGGCAAATAGAGGTTTAAAGCCCTGTTTAATATGGGAGAAATAACACCATGTTTATGTACTGATGGGAAAGATCTAGATATCAGAGCAATACTGATGATAGAAAATAGAAAGGGGGAGAATGAATGAATGAGGGAATAGGGATCAGTGAACATATGGAGGGCTTGGCCTTAGACAGACGCAAGGACAGTTCAGCCATCCTAGAAGATGTTAGAGGAGAACACAGATTTAGATGCTGGGAGATTTGTAGCTCTGAGGTAGCTCTGAGATTTTCACTACAAGGTTCAGTGAAATGGGAACAAGGTCATCTGCTGCGAATGAGATGGAAGAGATGTTGAAGTTTGAGGAGGAAGAAGAAGGTAGACATCTTGCAGAATGGAAGTCTGAATGGACTAGGAAAGGACAGTGGGATTGTAGTGCAGCACAAAAGATCCACCTGGAGTTACAGGTCATGGATTTAAGGTGAAACCAGACAGCATGACTGTGTGTTTTTCTCCATTTCATCCACTGTAGTCAACTGCACAGGTATAAGGCAGAAAAGGCAGGAAGTTGGGTTTAACCAGGGCTGGGGTTTTGCCAGGGAGTATAATAATCTACAAGAGAAAAGTAATTCAGGATACATGATAGGACTAAAGGATGGAGAGAACAGAGAAAAGACAGTAGAAACAACAGACTGTACATCCCATTGGGGTTGAAAGATTGAAGGAATTAGAGCAGCAGAGGAAATGATCTAAAAAAGTGATCAGAGACTTCCAGCCAAGATGGAGGCATAGGTAGTGTGCCTCCACCCACAACCAAAATAAGGACAACAAAAATTTAGAAACAAAATAACGACCAGAACTTACAGAAAACTGAACTGGATGGAAGTCGGACAGCCAAGGAACTGAAATAGACACATTCATCCAGACCTGTAGGCGGGGCGAGGCGGGCAGCTGAGCGGAGAGGGGTTGCGGCACAAGAAGCAGTGACACCAGGTGCACAAGGCACCCTGGGCATGCAAGACGGTAGCAGGTGAACCCTGAATGCCCAGGCAATGGTTGGAGGACCCTGGGCACGGGGTGGCAACGGTCAAACCCAGCAAGGGGGCCAGTGTGAAGTGAGGCACTGCAAGCAAGGCAGCTGGCTCACTGAAGGTGCCACATTTGCATGCATATAACTGGGGAGTGAGACAGACCGAACAACCTAGGGCCTCAGTGCTGGAAAATAAAGCCTCAAAACACCGATTGAAAACACCTGTGAAGATTGACGTGCAGGGAGAGACTCCCAGCCTCACAGGAGAGTTCATTGGAGAGACCCACAGGGTCCTATAACATACACAAGCCCACCCACCTGGGAACCAGCACCAGAAGGGCCCAATTTGCTTGGGGGAACCGGGAGAAGGGACTGAGGTCTGACAGAGAGTGGAGCCAGTGCCATTGTTCCCTCTCGGACCCTGCCCCCATACACAGCATCACAACCCAGCAACTGCATTGAGCTGCCCTGGTGAACACCTAAGGCTCTGCCCCTCATATATAACAGGTGCAACAAGACAAAAAAAAATGGCTGAAACAGAAGAACAGATCAAAGCTCCAGAAATAATACAACTGAGTGACCAAGAGATAGCCAACCTATCAGATGCATAGTTCAAAGCACTGGTGATCAGGATGCTCATAGAATTGGTTGAATGTGGTCTCAAATTAGATTTAAAAAATGGAGGCTACACTAAGCAAAATGAAGGGAAATGCACAGGAAACCAATAGTGATGGGAAGAAAATTGGGACTCAAATCAATGGAGTGGACCAGAAGGAAGAAAGAAACAACCAAACAGAAAAGAATGAAGAAACAACAATTCAAAAAATAAGGAGAGGCTTGGGAACCTCCAGGACACCTTTAAACATTCCAACATCTGATTTATAAGGGTACCAGAAGGGGCAGAGGAAGAGCAACAAGTGGAAACGGTATTTGAACAAATAATAAAGGAAAACTTCCCTAATCTGGCAAAGGAAATAGACTTCCAGGAAGTCCAGGAAGCTCAGAGAGTTCCAAAGAAGGTGGACCCAAGGAGGAACACACCAAGGCACATCACAATTACATTACCCGAGATTAAAATGAAAGAGAGAATCCTAGAAGCAGCAAGAGATAAGAAGACAGTTACCTACGAAGGACTTCCCATCAGACTGTCAGCTGATTTCTCAAAGGAGACTTTACAGGCAAGAAGGGGCTGGAAAGAAGTATTCCAAGCCATGAAAGGCAAGGACCTACATCCAAAATTTCTCTATCCAGCAAAACTTTCATTTAGAATGGAAGGACAGATAAAGTGCTTCTCAGATAAGGTCAAATTAAAGGAGTTCATCATCATCAAGCCCTTATTATATGAAATGTTAAAGGGACTTATCTAAGAACAAGAAGATAAAAAGATGTATAGTAAAATGACAGCAAACTCACAATTATTAACAACCACACCTAAAACAAAAACAAACTAAGCAATCAACTAGAACAGGAATAGAACCACAGAAGTGGAGATCACCTGGAGGGTTAGCAACAGGGGAACGGGAGGAGGAGAGAGGACGAAAGGCACAGAGAATAAGTAGCATAGATGGTAGGTAGAAAATAGACAGGGGGAGGAGGGCAAGAGTAGTGCGGGAAGTGTAGAAGCTAAAGAACTTATGACACATGGACATGAACTAAAGTGGGGGAATGTGGGTGGGAGGGTGTGCAGGGTGGAGGGGAATGAAGGGGGAGAAATGGGACAACTGTAATAACATAATCAATAAAATATATTTCTAGAAAAAGTGATTAGCCCTGGCTGGCATAGCTCAGTGGACTGGGTGAGGGCTGCAAACCAAAGTGTCGCTGGTTCAATTCCCAGTCAGGGCACATGCCTGGGTTGAAGGCCAAGTCCCTACTTGGGGGCACACAAGAGGCAACCACACATTGATGTTTCTCTCCTTCCCTTCCTCCCTCTCTAAATATAAATAAAAATAATATCTTTTAAAAAGTGATCAAATACTGGGACCTTAGAAATTGATTATGTGGGTTATGATCACACAGCTATCTGAAACAACAAAGTCAAGGGTATGTCTGTGACAGGAGTGGTAGACATGGAGTGGAGGAGAAAGCTGTTAGAGAAGAGTAGGTCAGGGAAATGAAAGATCAGGCTATGGGAAGGGTAATTTACATGTATTGACCTTACTAAGAATTGAAACAGAGCCAGTGACAGTGAGCCAGAAGCTTCATCTTTAAGGATTGATAGAGATAACCTAGGCTTCAGTAGGTGACAGCCACATTCTGATGACATGGGAAGAGGGCAGGAGAATGATCAAGAAGCAGCAAAGAGGCCACTGCCTATCTCCAGGCCCACGGGAGATGGGGAAAGAAAACAGGGTCTTTGAGAGAACGCAGACAAGCAGAAGAAGGGAACATTTCAGAATGCCTGAGACTCTGGGTGCAGGGGCATTGCTGATGACATCTAGGTCTAGGGGGCACAGTGAAAGAGTTCTAGGAGTCAGGAAGGAATGCAGGAGGCTCAGAGAAGGGAGGTCAGAGACACACATGAATGAGATTCAGGGGTTCAGTGGTGACGGATGTGAACAGGGTTGAAGGGCATGATGAGATCAGCCCTGATGTTGCCGAGGCAGGTAGAGAAGGGAACCACAACTCCACAGTGGTGCAAGAAGGAAGGAGAAAGATGTCCTCTCATTCTCACACGTTCCTGGGGATGGCACATGAGAGTGTTCCCTACTCTCAATCTCTTCATATGGCACCTGCCAACTGTGTCTTAAGCACTGGCAAGTAGAAACATACCAGACCATAAGTTTACGTGAATACAGTTGTTAGGCAGCACAGTCTCAGAATGGGAAGGGCACAGTGTGAGAGCCAACCAGATCCGAGCTCAAGCCATGCCTCTACCTGCCATGAGATGGCAGGTAAATTGCCTAGCCTTTCAGAGGCCCTGTGACTTTGTTTTCTCATGTGTGATATGAGAGCACAAATGTTCACCTTATATAGAAAGCACATGGGCATTCCATAAATGCTCATTTCTGACTCACCATGTTTTTAATAAAGAAAATGCAGGTAACATCTACTGGGCATCTCCCAAGTGCCAGGCACTGTGTTCAGACACACATTTTTTTATCCCCACCTGAGGTTATGTTCATTGATTTTAGTGAGGGGAGGGAAGAGAGATGGAGTGGGGGAAAGAGAGATCGAGAGAGCAAGAGAGAGATATCGGTTGCCTTCCATATGCACCCTGACTAGGGATGAAGCCCACAACCTAAATATATATGCCCTCACCAGGAATTGAACCTGCAAACTTTTCTGTATGGGATGACACCCCAATCAACTGAGCCACTTAACTAGGGAATGGCATTCATTTTTAAAATTTGGCCTTTAAACCACACACATTACAGATGTGGAGGGTGAGACTCAAAGAAGTTAAATTTTTGCTCAACATCTCATAATTAATAACTGGTAGAAAGAGCATTCATACCCAGGTCTTCTTACTCCAAATTTGATGCACTGTCTACCTAACCCTACTGCCTAGTATAGTGAAGGCTCAATAAATATTTTCTATTCTTTCCTTTATATTCCTTGCTCTACGGGACATATCAGTAAAAATGTTGCTGCGTGAAATATCTGATATTTTCCTGCCAATGTTCTCCTCTAGGACTTTAATGGTGTCATGGCTTATATTTAAGTCTTTTATCTACCTTGAATTTATTTTGGTGTATGGTGTAAGTTGGTGCTAGAGTTTCATTTTTTTGCATGTCGCTGTCCAGTTCTCCTAACACCATTTGTTGAAGAGGCTATCTTTACCCCATTTTATGTTACTGCCCCCTTTGTCAAATATTAATTGGGCCTTTCACTGTTTCTACTCTGTTTATGCAAAGACTCTTCATTAGCATGAACAGGCATTCTTTGTCTTCTAAGTGAAAAAGAGAAAGAATTGAGTTTCAGAGACAACTTTTTTTCTTTAATTTTCTTTCCTCTTATTTGGAGAAACAAGCTGTAAAATACTCTTAGAAAGCCACTTAAGAGGCTAAAGAGAAAAATAGTTATGATACTATTGTGTTTTTCTTTCTTCCTCCCTCCTTCCCTCCCTCTTCCTCCCTTCTTCTCCCTCCCTCCCTCTCTCTCCCTCCCCCTCTCTTTCTCTCCTTCCTTCCTTCCTTCCTTCCTTCCTTCCTTCCTTCCTTCCTTCCTCTCTTCCTCTCTTTCTTCCTTTCTTTCTCTCCCCGCACAGTGGCTTTGTCACTCAGAGAAGTGAAAACAAAAAGAGAAACTCTGCTCAGGAGGAGCAAGGAGTAGAACTGAGGTGAACAAGTCTTTTTTCAGAGCATGCACCTCTCTGAATACACTCTGGACACTCACAAGTTAGTTCCCATCCTGTGTTGGAGGGATGCTTGGAAGGCAAGGACTGTGTTGGGAAGATGTGTTTGAACATTCTGAACTAAAACTCTTTAAATATTTGTGAATAAATATATCATTATACTGGGTTAAACAGTCCAGAGTCATCTTTGGAATTACCCTCTTTTGAACCCCCAAAGGATCTCACGTGAAAACCTCATACAGTAATCCCCAGATAGTCTGTGTATAGCCATGGTATTACTAGAGTGTGTATGAGATTAGCATATTTAGTATTTATGTTACAGTATTCATAAAATGAAAAGTATTCTTATAATATTTGCAAAAATGGACTACTTGAAATATCTCAACTATGTTTGTATTTCTTTCTGTGTTAATTAAAGAAACATTAATACAAATAAATAAATAAATATTTGCTAGAGGAACAAATGGTAATATTAGAGTGGGTTTTTGAACACCAGGGCTGTCTTTGTACATAAGCTGCACAAGCAACCATGAATGTGATGTGATTTCAGGGGTGCCCTGAAATACCAAGTTACAAGACTTTGCCTGAAATTTCCTAACTAGAAATAGATTTTTGTCTCATCCTCCTAGTTGCTCATTTATCTTAGAATGCTACAAGAAAGTTCTTTTTAGTCATTTATCTCAGTGTAAGTGAGTTTCCTAGATCAGTATAAAAACCTACAAAATGGTTTTTGTAGTTAAAAGTTTAGGGGCCTGCCCAGTGGGAGTCTGGGAGAACCTTAAATAAGCTACCTTATTTCACAGCCTCAGTTTCTTCCTAACTTATACACACCATAATTTTTAGTATAAATTCAGTTTCATATATGTAGCACCAAATACTAAAGATAAAATTGTCATCTTTTCACCAATATTTGTGAAAGAGGAGAATTGTACTATATATTTCTCAACCTTCACTACATTATTATTTGCTAGCACAAGAAGCTTGAGGTAAAATTCCCCGTTTAAAAGCCAAATTATTTAAACTCTCCCTATAAAACTTCACATAAAACTATCAAGGAAGAACAGAGAAAAACCATGTTAGAGAGAAACCTGAGCACACTACCACATTGCCAGGAGGTTGCAGTGAGCTGTGTTCAAATGGACGAGGATTTATATTTTTAAATATCAGGTCTTCATGAATTTTAAACAATGAAAATTTAGTTATGTTTGATTTCCTGAACTAATAACATTACTGAATAATGTCTACAAAATCAGAAAACTGTGCTGGGGAGGAAACAAATGAAATTTTCTCGCAGTGCAGCGATTACTCTGCATCCCAGGAGATACACCAGGAAACAGGTCTTGCGTCAGTTCTGCATTTTTCTTCTAATTCAATTTTTACATTTTCCTCTTTGCAGTTCATCGCCAAAACACAGCAGTAAGAGGGCAAACAGACAACATCACGTGACTACTGTAGCCCTCAAAGAAAGAGCCCTTCCCTGAGGAGCCCTGTGCAGGCAGCCCAGTGAGTGTCAGAGAGACCAGGGTTTCACCTCTGACTGGACAGACATCTCAGCGATGGTCCTGACATTGCACTGGAGATGCAGAGAATAACATAGAGTGGTTTCCATTGAAGAAGGACTTGAGCTCCTCTCCCAGTCATGTCTGTGAAGTCACCATTACCAGCAGGTCTGCTGTGTTGCTGGCATTTCAGTACACTACACAGTGGGTATCTGGGGCTTTACCACCTTCTCAAAGAGATTTCCTTCAGTTTTAACGAATTTACAACATTCTTTTTATCCCAATTTTCTGTTTCATATTGTGACACCTTTTAGTCTTTCTGTAATTCTAAACTTTTAACAATTCTGGTTTCTAGTTATACATCAGTATTTCTCAAAGTGTGGCCCCCTGGACCAGGTACTTCAGCATCATCTAAAGATTGTTATTAATGCAAATTCTTGGCATCCCCACCCTGGGCCCACTGACTCATGCATGTTGATATTTAGGGGCCATTACTAGAGATCATCATCCTTCCATTGTGAGCTAGAGTTGGGCACTTAGAGAAGCCATATCCTTTTTAGACCCATTGGCATAACAGAATTACAGCTTTCGAAAGTTCTCAATATTCAGCCTTCCAGTGCTATAACCCCTTAAAGAATTTGATTTTGTGTTTATTGGGAATCTTCTAAATACTGGCTGGTGGTCCAAGACTAATGTATCATTGAGATAGTGACAATACGAGAGGACCCTAATAGGAATGCCTGCTTTGGGCATATTCACCAGTAGTTTCTTTCTTCCATTTAATATGGAGGAGTAAAGGGCTTCTCTTTAGAAATACTGTTGAATAATTCTGACACTCAAAATTCCTGAATTTCTACAAGCCCAGCTCTTGGCTTATGTATAATTATTGTATAATTCACTTATTTCAAGGAACCATTCCCAGAGTTGATCTCCACTCAGAGGAGTATATGATGAGAAGAAGAGGGGACATTCTTCTGCAAGTAAACTCTAGACAGCTTCTCTCCATGTGGCCTTTAACCTTGGCCCTGTCCTGAGTTCTGGCCTAAGGGAGGCCCTACCCACCTGCTTAGGGTATCAAGAGAAGGCCACAGCCCCACTGGGTTTGCACTCACCGCACTGGTCTGTATGTACTCGTTCTCAGGCTTGGCTTTTATATCAACAACTCCATCAGCATGGCGGAAGGAGCAGTCAGCAAGGACATCATAAAATGACAGATTTTGAGCTTTTAAGCCATATTTCTGCAGCCACTTCTTAGAGTCCCAGATGTCTTCTGGATTTGATTCATTTCCAACAGAGGTTGCTCCTGATTCTATTTTTGGAATCACAATTTATTAGCCATTCATATTACATAAACCATTCATATTACACAAGCCATTTATATTTTACCCCACCCTAGTATTTACCAAGCTGGAGAACATGTTCTTTGTTAGGCCCCACTTGTTTCAGGAAGAACACCTTTGAAGGCAGGACTGGCAAAGAATCCCTTCACAAGATTAGAAGGCAGGAATCTGCTACTCTCATCTTACTTCCTCCTCTACCTATTTTGACTGGCCCCATGCACTGGTGGAGATGGCCAACAAACCGAGGCTGTGTATTGGGAGAGCATTAAACTTGGGGTCAGAATCTCTGGGTTCAAGTTCTGCCTTGATCACTTATGAACTTGGACAAGTTCTCAAACTTGGACAAGTCATCCCACTTATCCTCCATAAGGATAAGTGCAGCGATTATCCTCTGCAGTGTCAGAGAGACCAGGGTAGCATACAACTGGTCTCTCTGACTTTCAGCAAATTCTTCACCTGCTGAAGGAAGATAGCATCTACTGTGCTTTCCCTGCTGTGTGGAAGTGATTCAAGGAGAAAAGCCATTGGAAGTGCTTTGTAATGAGGGGGGAGAAGTAGAGGCATGTAACCTGCATTGAAGTTGAAGTCAGTCAACCCCAGCAGACTGGTGTGCTGCCTGCCAGGAGTTCCCTTGGTAGATTTATCCTGATTCGGAGCCTGGCCCTCAATTCTGCAGACTCAGAAACTTCATATGACAGTTCAGGCACCTGAAGCTGATCTATGACAACACACCTTAGTCAGATTCACAGGATCAAGTATAATCCAGAAGGCCAATTGCCCAAATATTCCCAGACCTCAACACATTCCCTTGGTGTTTTCCAAAGGTTTCCTATACTCTTTAAACAGGAGGAGGTTGTATGCTACCTGAGCAGAAAAACCATGTAAGCCAGCTCTCACACAAGCAGAAGAGTATTTATCTAGGTAGCACAAACTTCCTTGTGCTACCTTAGGGAGACTGGGGTATCTTGGAGTGGGCACAGAGGAGAGAGGGAACAAATGTGAAGCTAAGGAGGCACTGGTGTCTGGAGCAGGCTCGCACTAGCCTGGGAGAGGACAGTGCACTTCTCCTTCCAGCCCCCTGCTCAGTGGGAGCACATTGCCAGGTGAAATAGACCATCTAGGAGTGTTTACAAAATCTGGAGATCAGCACGTGTTACAAGTCAGGGCTTTTTTTATTCTAGATAAGTGTTTTATTAAACACTTATCTACATGCCACTAGAAGGAAGACAGAACGGACCCTGAGATTTTAGCCCCATTGGGACAGCAGAGCCCTAGGAAAACCAGGAGGAATGTTGGGGAAGTGGGTTTTCATAAAGTGTATTACCAAGTGTCCACCAGTCCTATAGAATTTATCTCCACATAGATTGGTGGTTCTAACCCTAAATATTGGAATTCTTTGAGAAGTTTTAAAAATACTGCTTCCTGGGCCCCACCCATTAGATTCTGCTCTAATTTTTCTCACTATTGTTAATTTAAGCCTTTGTCTCCCCTTTATTCACATTGTATTATTCACCTCTCATCTTTCTAATCAATAGGTGTAGTTGGAAATACAATTTTTATTTAATTATTTCCATGGCAACACACACACACACACACTATCACAACCTTCTGCTCTGTTTTGTTGTGACTTCTTTCAGATCAACAAGAATCCTTTATAAATGACAATGATACATTCCAGCTTACCATAAAAGAATTCCCTAAAAACATATCACATCAATTTTAACAAGGGTCTTTGAAGAGCCAGAGACTAACTTCTGACTCCTTCTACTGTCATCCAGGACCACTTGGCCCAGTCACCTTGAGGACATTACTCAGGCTCCCAGTTACCCTCCAGGAAGGGGGTTGGGAAGAAGACCCCAAAGCAACTTGAACTTCATAAAGGAAAGAAGGGGCAGCCAAAAGACAGCCTAGGTTCTCCAAGGCTGAAGAAAGGAGCAAAAGGGGAAAATCTTTTTATTTTCATTGTGAATTATACTAATTAGTGGCTGAGCCTCATTTTGCTCAATAGGGAATGAAGAGGGCTTAATCTGTTCATTAGAGTCACCTGCTAAGGGGTTCTTTCCATTCCTCTGCAGTTACCTGAATTAAAAACTTAGATAACTCTTCATTTACAGAGCCTAGGAACACCTTTATTTATTATAAACATATGAGCTTACAGGTAATCTTGTTACATTGCTTTCCTTTTCTATGTGATATGTTGCTAAAGATTATTTCTCAGTTGTAGCAGGAGAAGCACATGGCAGATCTTATCTATCCCGCAGAATTAACTGGCCTGTTCTACTGTGTCCTACTTATCAGTCTCAGAACCTACTGGCCCATGCTTTTGAAACATTACTGCGATAGCCAGACTATGGCATGACAAAGTGGGCACAGTGTATCAGTGCCCATGCCTCCCCTCAATGTGCAGTTCCTGAGTGGCTCCCAGCCATCAAAACTTCACCACCACCATAACTGCTTGCCCCACAATGATGGTTAATCTTTTTATTTTTAATCCTCACCTGAGGACATGTTATCATTGCTTTTAGAGAGAGGAAGGGAATGGCGGCGAGGGGCAGAGGGAGAGAGAGAAAGAGACAGAGAAACATCAATCAGCCTCCCATACACATCTGACCAGGGGGATCAAACCCATAACCTAGGTATATGCCCTGACAGGGTACTGAACCTACAACCTTTTGGTTTATGGGACGAAGCTCCAACCAGCTGAGCCTCACCAGGCAGGTCAGCAATGGTTAATCTTATGTGTCAACTTGACTGGACCATAATACCCAGATATTGGGTCAAACATTATTCTAGATGTTTCTGTGAAGGTATTTTTCAGGCAAGATCAACATTTAAATCCCTATATTAAAAAAAAAGCAAATGGGCCTCATTCATTGAGTTGAAGACTTTAAGAGAAAAAAAGACTGTCTTCCCCTGAGGAAAAGAGAATTCGACAGCAGATGGCCCTTGGACCTGAACTGCAACACCAGCTCTTCAATACATCTCCAGCCTGTGGCCTGCCTGCCCTGCAGATGTTAGATTTGCCAGCCCCCACAATCGCGTGAAGCAATTCCCTAAATCAATGTCTCTCTCCCTCCCTCTACACACACACACACACTTACACATCCTATTGGTTCTGTTTCTCTGTAGAACCTTAATACACCTGTCCTCCCCCACTGAAAGTTACCTGTCTAGCAACTCATTCCTGCCATGCTAGGTCCAGGTGAACTACCATCAATAAGTAAACCAGAGCTTTAGATCTGGAGCCAACCTCAGAGATCATCAAGGTCAGGGTTTCCCAGACGGTGTCCCACAACCACTGCTTCTCCTGCATCCTGTGGCTGATACTCAGAAAGAGTGTACCTTAGCAAAAAGTTCTCGAATCTTGAAACGTAAGAGTTTCAACAGGTTCCTTATCACAGGACTTGTCTAAGCCTTTTTTATAGGACTAAGCAGTGGGTTCACCATAAGCAGAGGCATAAATGGTATCTCCTAAAGTTATCTGGTCCCAAACTCTTTCTGCATAGAAAATTTTGGAGGATTTACATTTGGAAGACCACAGTTTGTTTGGTACACACTGCCCAACTTCTCTGTTGTCACAGGTGCCATGAGACCCTGAACCAACTCTTGGATGCCTGTGGAAGGCATAGAAGAAGAATCCTGTGAATTAGTTTGTAAAGGAAAGGGTGAGAAGAACTTGGAAGTGGTGTCCAACAGAAAGAAAGAAAAACATTACCAGTAGGCAGGAAGAATGTTTAAACTACAACATGTGCAACTGGCTTCTGAGATATAAGAGCAGTAGTCAAGTTAGAGAAGCTAGTGGAGCACAGACTCCAAGGGAAGAATTTTGAAAGCCACATTTTAATGTGTCTATATCTCAAATGACATTTAAAATAAACCAAAACTAGTCAAGGATCAGTGATGTGGGCAACAAATTATACCTTTAAAAAAATAGCATGACCTGGCAAACTAAACACAAGCCAATTTAAGGTGCTTGGTACAATCCAATATAAAGTGGAAAAATCAAGATTTAGAATGGACAAAAGAATTAATGGAGCTTGGAAACTTTAGATTAAGAACCCAGAACTCATGTAGTAGTGAGAATTGAACTCTGAAACAGAGTAGAAATACTGGATAAACCAAGACAGAAAATCTAAATTTGCTTCCCTTGGGAAGTGAACATTTTTTGATCTTGCTTCACAAAGGTAGTTTTTAAAATTTTTAGTCAGCATATTTATTTAATGTATTCTTTTTTAAAAGATTTTATTTATTTATCTTTAGAGGGGAAGGGAAGGAGAGAGGGAGAGAAATATCAATGTATGGTTGTCTCTCATGTGTCCCCCGTTGGGAACTGACCTGCCACCCAGGCATGTGCCCTGACTGGGAATCGAACTGCAATTGTCTGGTTCACAGGCCTGCGCTCAATCTACTGAGCTACACCAGCCAGGGCTAAAGTTTGAACATACAGAATACAGTAATAATAACTGTTTGAATGTCTTTTTCTGCCAATTCCAATTTCTGTGTCAGTTCCCAGTCAGTTTGATGGATTAATAATTCAGGGTAACATTTTCTGCTTCTTTTCATGCCTAGTAATCTTTGATTAGATGCCAGTTATTGTGAATTTACTTTGATGGGTGCTGGATGTTTCTCTGTTCTTGTCAATCTTTGTGAGCTTTGTTCTGTGATGCAGTTAAGTTACCTGTGAAAAGTTATTTACTTCCATGTCTTGTTTTAATGATTTCTTAGGAGGCCCCAGAGCTCAGTTTAAGGCTAGTCAGTCCCCATTACTGAGCCAGTACTTTCCCAAGTATTCTCCCCAGTGCCTCACAAGGTGGGCTGGTGAGAACAGCGCAAGCTCCAAGCCCTTTCTTTTTTCTTTTTCTTTTTTATTTTAATTGTTGTTCAAGTACAGTTTTCTGCCTTTTCCCCCCACCCCAGCCCATTCCCCCAGCCCTTCCCACCTCTCTCTTGTTTCCACCCCCCAATCCCCCCCATTATTGTCCATGTGTCCTTTATACTAGTTCCTGTACACCCTTCACCCTTTTCCCCTGAAATTCCCTCCCCTCTCCCCTCTGGTCACTGTTAGCCCTTTCTTTCTAATTCTTTCAAATGGATCTTTCCCAACCTAAGGTAATTCCCTCACATAAATGAGCTGATCGGTACTAAGCAGTATTCTCAAGGGGAGCTCTCTGCAGATTTCCTGAGTTTTCTCTCTGTGTACCTCTCCCCTCTCTGATACTTTGTCCTGAGAAATCTAAATGTCTCTGTCTCCCAGGACTCTTCACTCTGGCTACCAAACTCAGAAGTTTGCTGTGACCCACTGAGATCCTTCCTCCCACATGGTGGCCTGGAAACTTTCTCAAAGCATTAAGCTGGGATAATGATAGAGCTCACCCTGGATTTTCTCTGTATCTCAGGGATCACTGGCCTTCTTTGCTTAGTGTGTCCAATGTCTTTAAAAACCATTGCCTCATATATATTTTTTAAAGATTTTATTTATTTATCTTTAGAGGGGAAGGGAAGGAGAGAGGGAGAGAAATATCAATGTGTGGTTGCCTCTCCTGCATCCCTTGCTGGGAACTGGCCTGCAACCCAGGCATGTGCCCTGACTGGGAATCAAACCGCGATGATTTGGTTCACAGGCCCGCGCTCAATCCACTGAGCTCCACCAGCCAGGGCTACTTTGTCCTTTTTTGCCTCATATATTCTTATCAGTATTTTTCCCCAGGGAATTCTCCTGTCTTGTGCCTGGTAATTAAAAGAGGCCAAAATTACCAGTGATCAGAATGTTTGGCCTCACCATCGTCTTATCCCAGGTATCAGGCTGATGAGCCATCTCTGCCTCCTGGCCCCATAGTCTTAGATGCTCACTGATCTCAGAACCAGTGTGCCCAGCCCAGGGGCCATAGATGGGCTGCTATGCCCAGGAAGGGGCTTTTTAGTCTAATCCACATGAATGTTCCATATACAATGGCAGCCTACATAGTCTCTTCCATCCTGACCCTCTCCTCCCCTGATGGCCACCCTATCACCTTGGTCTGCAGGCCGTGGGCAGCCAAATATGGGGAATGGTCACTACCTCCATGTGAAGCAGATACAAGGTCTGGGGCTGACACAGCCTTTGCCTCAATAACACTGGGCTGTGGATAGCAACAGGAGCAGGTCAGACACTCTACATGTGGCCTCTGAGTTACAAAAGCTTCAATGGGTATCCAACAGCGGAAAGGTCCTGACCAAATTTTCCTTTTTAAATAGAGGTTATATATTTGAATAATCTTTTGAGAATTTATTTTTGGAGTTATTTCGGTTTTTAGTTTCGTGTGTGTGTGTGTGTGTGTGTGTGTGTTACATGGAATAAAAGGAATGGTGATCTAGCCTTCTATCAATTATAGGAGCCAATAGCTCCTCTGTTTCCTTTAGGAATCGTATCTAAAAAGCTTATGTTAACCCTCAAGACTAACTGTCCCATGCTTAAATACTCCCTGTATTAGTCTGGTCAAGCTACCATGGCAAAATGCCACAGACTGGGTAATTTTTCTCACAGTTCTCGAGGCTGGAAGTCCAAGGTCAAGGTGACCACAAGATTGGTTTCTGATGAAGCATATCTCCTGGCTTGTAGATGGACACCCTCTCACTGTGCCCTCATACACCTTTCCCTCTGTGCACATGTGGCAAGAAAGAGGTGGCTGGTGTCTCTTCCTCTTCTTATAAGGATACGAGTCCTGTCAGATTAGGGCCCAATCCTTATGAGCTCATTTCATTTTAATTACCTTCTTACAGTCCCTCACTCCAAATAGTCACAATGTGGGTTAGGATTTCAACATATAAATTTGAGGGAGGCACATTCAGTCCACAGTATTCCCCCAAACAAACGCCTTAGCAGCAGTATCACCATTATCTGCCTGGCATGGATATTCACTTAAGATAATAGGGACTGCCTGGGTTCTTGACTCTAAGCTCACACTCAGTGGGGTGTCACAAGTGAGCAGCCCCTCTAGAAAAGCCTGATTAGGCAGGTCCTTAGGAACCCTACATAGCTGGTTCTGGCAAAGCAAGTGCAGCTGTTGCTGCCCAGGCCCAAATTAAGATACCGAGTCACAGGAAAATGTCACTGTCACTAGGAATTTATCGTATCACAGAGGGCAAGGTCACTCAGGCCTTCAGTCTCTTTCCTGCTCTACACATGACCTCTTCACCATTTCTCCTTTTCAACCATCTCCCTGTTTGCCTCAAGCCAGCCTGGCCTCCTTGCTCTCTTCCCACAGGGACACTCTGTAACACAGTCAGGGCACCAGGAGGCAATATAACCAGAGGGTCCCTACATTTGTTGCATGTTAAGATGTACTGGGAGCTTTCAAAATTCCAATGTCCAGATTGCATCCCATATGGATTAAATCAGAATGTCTGGGGTGGGTATCAGACACTGGTGTTTTTACTGATGGACTAGATTTGAATCTGATTTTATCACTTTTAGCTGTGTGGCCTTGAGGGTTACTTGACCCTAAATGAATAAAATAGTAACATCTATCTTATGAGATTGTGGGAAGGATTAAATGAGTTACTACTTGTGAAGAGCCCCAAACAGTGCTTAACATGTAAAGTATGTGCTGTAAGTGTTAACTGCTGTTATTACCAAGGGCACCCTAAAAGACACCAGTGACTTACAGAGGAAATCTTTTGCTAGTTTCAGCACTCTCACAGGAGAGTCAGTAGGTCGTACTAACTCCCCTACCTGTGAAAGGCAAAAGGTGTGCTAGCATTTACCACATACCTGCATGGTACAAAGCATGCATTGTTTTACTTGATTTTAGCCATAACCCCTCAAGACTAATATTATTATAATCATTTCACAGAAGAATAAACTAAGATTTAAAGAGGTTAACTCAGGTTAATCTAGTGATGGAGATAAAATTTACAACAGATTTTTCTCACTCAAAACTTAGGCTCCTCTGAATCCTCTTCTCAACTAGACATCGACCTTTGGGCTCCCGTTGGTCTTCGCACTGCCTGATTTTAGCAAATATCCTATTGAGTCAGTTTAGTCAGAATCCCCTTGATATTTCAGGTAACATCTGACCACTGTGGCCTGCCTATGGTGAGAATCCTGTCAAGTCAATTTAGCCAGAAATCCCTGCCATACCTGATGTTTCTTCTCAGTAGTTTCCTATCTACCTACAGACCCCCACACACTGCCCCTTGGCTATAAATCCCCATTTGTCCATGTGGTGTTCATAACTGAGCCCAGTTTGTATTTTGCCACAGGGAAAAGAGATGATACAAACTGGACGACTGCAACAGGAAAAAGAGACTAGTCTGGAATAGAATCTGCTTTTACTGTTTTATCTACTGTACAACTCTGCTTTTTCTTGAACAATCTCCATATGCATACACACATGACCAGGCACAAACATGTATGCACACACGTGTGCACATGAGCATATGAACACACACAGCTCCAGATGCTCTCCTTAGGCTGGGATGAGTACTTTTTGGTAAAGAACTTGGAAACAACCCCCATCCCCAGCCAGCAGCAGTTTTGACTCTTCCATAGTAGTGACTATGAATAGCACCCACCACAGTCTATTGTGGCTACATCAGACTTGGAAGGCTCAGCCACCAGCTTCTGGATCTGGGCCAGCGTACTGCAGGCTTCCTCCATCTCCCTCCAAATGAGAAACACGTCCTCTCGAACCTCAGCTCCTGGGAGGGAAACATAGCGTGAGTGCACGGCTGTGGCTGACCCATAACTCTCTGGTAGTTCTAGCAGACCTGGCACATCCCAGCCAGTTTTCTAGAACATGTCTGAACATCAAATTCCATGTTTCCCACTAAGCTCTGAGAAGCAGAACTTAGGTCCCCAAGGAAGTGCTGTTATCTTAAGAAATTATAAATGCAGATTTGGGGAGGCCATAAATCTTTATAAAATAAACATTTTTAGCAGCTAGAATTGTTAAAGATAAATTATTGACAGTGTTCAAACGTGATAAAGAATAAAAGTATTCAAAGTCACCTAAGAAACACCACAGTGAAAACAACGAGGAAGGAAAATTTAGTGGCTTATGGAAGTGATGACCCTCATCCTTTCTTGATTTAGCTGAGACTGCCTACTTCTCCAAAAGCACATTCACAAGTCTTCATTTTCCCCTGATGTAATCACAAGTCTTTGGCCTCCTTTTCTAGACCTCTTCTCTCTCTCTGTTTAGGGCTACGTTGGACAGTATTATTTTATTTTTAATGATATGGCTCATTTATGTCACTCTTACAATCAATCAATCAATCAGTTAACCAAAATTCATCTATAGTAAGACACACAAGGCTGGATAGAGGTTCTGGCTTCACCTAGGTCCAGGCTCTAACACATTCATTGAGTCTGGAGGTTAAGGAGAATGTAAGAGCAGAGCGGATACAGGTGTGGCTATAAAACTGCAACAGGAGGGATTCTGTGGTGGTATCTTGACTGTACCAGTGTCAATATCCTACTTGTGATATTATCGTATAGTTTTGCAAGACGTTACTGCAGGCAGAAACTGGGTAAAGGGCATGTGGGTATTTCTGCACCATTTCTCACAACTTTACATGAACCTACAATGATCTCTGTACCTCTGTGCTGTGCACACGTGGCCTGTGGTGATGCCAAGAGGCCACCTTGAGTGGAAGATGCCTCCCACACATTTTAGGGGCATCTGCGGGCCCAGCCACCAGCCTGGCACTACTCAAAGCACCACGGAAGCTACAGGAGAGTCCCTGCTTTAGGGCTGCTTTTAATATAGTTGTGCAGACAAGAACTTAGCAGTTGTATTCTCTTGTTTTAAAAACTTCATTCCAATAGAAACATTATTTTAAAAAACACAACAAACAACTCTATCATAGACTTGTATGGGGTTGGCTCAGAGAACACTGATGTTATTGTTGAAGTAAGCTGGGTTCAAATTCTGTAATGATAAATACCTTTTGGGGGTACTTGCTATGTGCCTGGCATTATGTTTGGGCCTTTCTGAACATTTTGTCATTTCTTTTCACCACAACTCTGCAGGCAAATTCTATTCTTGTCCCCATTTTATAGCTGTGTAAACTGAGGCAGAGTGAGTTGTCCAAGGTCACACTGTCAATGAGTAGCAGAGCAGAGTCAAGCCCAGGTTGATGTGACTGCACCAACTCAGCCACCATGACTAGGTGCCCCAAACAGGTGGTGAATGATTATAAAGGGGTCCTGTAGCCCCTGCTCCCACTACTGATGAGACCCCACTTACCACATCTGTCTACCTACTGGCCCACAGACAATTGAGATCACACAGCCATAGAGAATGAAAGATCACAGTCAAGTCTATGGGCCATCTCAGGAGATTCATGGGCAAAGGGCTGACCAGGACTAACCCATCTGTATCAGTGTAGCAGCTGGCATTGTTGTGAGAGGCTGCATTTGGCTTCAGTGAAATTTGTTTGAACTCTTTCAATGCCATTGCTCATTTCATGATAATGCACCTGCACACACCAGACTGAGCTATTTAGCAGGTTTTGGCCAAAAACAGTGCGACCCCCATGCCCCACTCTCCCTATTCACTTAGTCTCACCCCAAGTGACTTTTTTGTCTCCCTGGATGATAAAAGCCCTCAAAGGGCAATGTTTTGCTGATGTGGAAGAGGTGAAACAAAAAATGGCAAAGCACTAAAAGGCACCAAAATTGACCAGTTCAGAAACTTTTTGAGCAGTGAAAAGAAATCTTGATAGGTACTGTATTTTTCGGACTATGAGATGCATCCCCACCCACCCAAATTTGGGAGGAATAATGGTTGTTAATGTTGCTGTTGAGTTCTATTTACATTGGTGAAATATTATGTTATGTATGTTATTAAGTATTTTACCACATTATTTGCTTCAAAATTTTTTCCCTATTTTCCTCCTTTAAAACCTAGGTGCATCTTATGGTCCAAAAAATATGGTATATTGCATTAAATGGAGAGTACTTTGAAGGTGACTGAAGTTTAATATGTAAGAATAAATATACAATTTTATAAGTAAATTCTAGGTTTTTTGGGTCCCCCTTGTAAGTCTCACAAGGGCCATGCTATCTTAAAAAGCAATTTCAAATACCAAGTATGGGAAACTCTTAGTAGGTAGCTCCTACTAAACGCCTACTAAGTACTATGGTACTAGCTCCTGGATCCTCTCTTCTAAGTGGAGGATCATCAAGTGCTAATTTAATGTGGTCTAGTTGTCCAACATTCCTATAAAAATCCTGAATATAAACCACCACCATTCCTTCCATAGTAAAGAGCAAGAGCTCCACCAAATTTGCAAGAAGCATTACTTGTGGTTCTGGGTGCTACCAGGCAAGTAGGTGATAAAAACAGTCACAGGGATGGAGAAGCAGTAGCTAAAGAAAAACATGCCAAAAATACCAGTGAATACAACTTAGTTCAATAAATCCAGTCTATTTATAAATACCATTTTAAGTAAATCTTATTGATTATGCTACTACAGTTGTCCCAATTTTGTCTCCCCTTTCTCCCCCTCTGTCCTGTACCACATGTCCCACCAGCATTCTGCCCCATCCTCAGTTCACGTCCATGGGTCATACATATAAGTTCTTTGGCTTCTCCATCTCCTATACTATTCTTAAGCTCCCCCTGTCTATTTTGTGCCTACCAATTATGCTTCTTATTCCCTGTATCTTTTTTCCTCACTCTCCCCCTCCCCACTGATAACCCTCCATTTCTGTGACTGTTTCCGTTCTAGTAGTCTGACGTTTATTTTTGTTTTTGCTTTTTTTTTAGTTGTTGATAGTCATGAGTTTGTTGTCATTTTACTCTTCATAGTTTTGACCATCTTCTTTTCTTAGATAAGTCTCTTTAACATGTCATATAATAAGGGCTTGGTGATGATGAACTCCTTTAACTTGACCTTTTCTGAGAAACACTTTATCTGCCCTACCATTCTAAATGATAGCTGTGCTGGATAGAGTAAACTTGGATGTAGGTTCTTGCCTTTCATGACTTTGAATACTTCTTTCCAGTCCCTTCTTGACTGTAAGTTTTTTGGGGTTTTTTTTTTGTTTGTTTTTTAGAAATCAGCTGATAGTCTTATGGGAATTCATTTGTAGGTAACTCTCTCCTTTCTTCTTGTTGCTTTTAATATTCTCTGTTTATCTTTAATCTTGAGTAGCTTAATGATGACGTGTCTTGGTGTGTTTCTCTTTGGGTCCAATTTCTTTGGGACTACCTGGGTTTTCTGGACTTCCTGGAAGTCTATTTCCTTTGCCAGACTGAGGAAGTTCTCCTTCATTATTTTTTCAAATAAGTTTTCAATTTTTTTCTCATGCTCTTCTCCTTCTGGCACCCCCTATGATTTGGTTGTTAGAACATTTAAAGTTGTCCTGGAGGTTCCCAGTCCTTTCCCCATTTTTTTGAAATTTTGTTTCTTCATTCTGCTCCAGTTGAATGTTTATTTCTTCCTTCTGCTCCAAATCATTGATCTGAGTCCTGGTTTCCTTCTCTTCACTGTTGGTTCCCCGTATATTTTTCTTTATTTCACTTTGCATAGTCTTCACTTTTTCCTCTATTTTGCATCCATACTCAATAATTTCTGTGAGCATCCTGATTACCAATGTTTTGAATTCTGCATCAGATAGGTTGGTTATCTCCTCATTGCTTAGTTCTTTTTCTTAAGTTTTTATCTGTTCTTTCATTTGGGCCATATTTCTTTGTCTCAGTACTCCAGCCCAGGTGAATGTTTCTTCCTTGGTTGTCGGACTTCCATACCAATTGATTTTCTGGCAGTTCTGTTGTTTTTTGTTTTTAAATTTGTTTCTGTGCTTCTTTTGGTTGTGGGAAGGAGCAAAGTATATCTACCTGTGCCTCCATTTTGGCCAGAAGTCCTGAAGCCCAAAGGGTAAGAGTTTTAATGAAATGGTAAATGCAAGGGAATTTAATAAATTTCCTATAAAACAGATTATTAAAACTGTTTTTCAGCTTTTCCATCATAAAAAGGCTGACCTTCCTTTTGTTCTAAGGGACCTCCAGTCCACAACACAACTGCAAGTTGGTCACTAAGCTGCTCCCTGATTCCCATTGGCCAACTCTGAATCAAAAGAGAAAGAGTAAGCTAGGTATTGTTTTGGGGGAGCAGGCCCACACTATTCAGGCCCAGCATCTATTCAGCCTCCTGCCCTCAACAGAAGCATGTTTTTGTGAAAATGGGTCATGTGAGCTACTTGGGACTAAGTCTCACTTTCACAGTATGGTTTATTCCCTGTTCTGCAAGGACATTCAGGAATGAGCAGGTTTTAGGAGACTAATTATTTTCTTCAAATTCACAAAAGACTGCCCTAGAAACTAAGAAGCCAATTATTTAAACATATTCTCTTCTCACCCTGACTGGTATGGCTCAGTTGGTTGGGAGTCACCCCACAAAGTGAAAAATCACTGGTTTGATTCATACTCAGGGCACATGCCTGGGTTGTAAGTTCAGTTCCTCATTGGAGTGTATACAAGAGGCAACACACCAACGTTTCTCTCCCTCTCTTTCTCCCTCCCTTCCTGTCTCTCTAAATAAATAAATATTTTTTGAAAAATATCCTCTTCTCAACAAGTCACTTTCTTGGGGCAACATCATTCACAGAACTCTATCAATGCCTATAATATCTGATCAGAAATAGAGTGAACAGAAAACAGGCTCTCACTACATTGTTATCTTCCCAGAATGTGGTCATCAGAACCCAAGTCAGAATCCCCCAATCTGCTTATCAAAATGCAGATTCCTAAGCTTGCCCCAGACACATTCTGAGAGTGGGCCCCAGGAAAGTAAAAGCATCCCATTACCCTGAATGGGTGGCTCAGTTGGTTGGAGCACTATCCCATACACCAAAATGTTGTAGGTTCAATTCCCAATCAGAGCACATACCTAGGTTGTGAGTTTGATCCCTGGTCAGGGTGTGTATGAGAGGCAACAGATCAATGTGTCTCTCTCACAATGATGATTCTCTCTTTCCCCACCTTTCCCTCTTGCTTAAACTCAAACACATATCTTCCAATGAGGATTAAAATAATAATAATAATAATAATTAATAAATAATAGCATCCCATCTATTATTTTGCAACAAAGTTTGTGACACTTTAGTCTAATAGACTAGACAAGAATGTAAACAAATTATTTCTATCTAAAACATTCTTGGGAAAAAAAGTTCCATGATTTCTGGGAAAATTTTCTAGTGCCCTAATGTCCCTATTTCTGCCCTAAGGAAATGCTTCCCAATGAAGTCAGAGGTATTTTTCCCCTTCAAAATGTCTAAGAGTCCTTGACATACAATCTTCTAGATAACCATGTCAGGCCACTCTCATTGATCTGGTTCACAGCATTCTACTATTTCTTAGAGCACTGTTTATTTTAGATGCATCTGTATAATGATTGCTTCCTACTACTGATACATAAAGGAAAAAGAAGGAGAAACTAAAATGTACTATGTACCAGACAACATACTGGGTACTTAAATATGTTAATTCATTTTCTCTCATGACAATCAGACAAGTAGGGATGATTACCCCCATTTTACAGGTAAGCAATTATATGTAAGATAATTTGCTTTAGAGAAATTAAAGAAATTGCCCAAGGCCGTATAACTAATGAGTGGCAAAGTCAGGATTCAACTTCTGCTCTGTCTGTGCCCAAAGCCCTGATATTCTTCCCACACTGGAACACTGTCCTTGTGCATCCTCCTGAATTCTCACAATGTGAGATCTACGTTAGCAGATGTCATCTGAGATGTATTGTTTATTTGCAGTTTCCTTCAAGGGGCTATATAGATTTATCTCTTCCTGTGATAGAAACCACCCAGTCTAATTCTGATGATGGGTGCTGAGCTATATCCTGAAAGCAGGGCCTAAAGTGACATTCTGGTAACAGCACACATCTGCTGGCTCAGCTGCACTCTGTCTGCCCTGGATATCAGTTCCCACGGGACAGGCCTGGTGGGTTATTAACTCAGAGAGCATGCAAGTATTGGACCTCTACTACCTGTAGTTTGTCTCCCTCATCAAACTGTGAACAGAACTATGTTTACCATTTTTATAACCACTCTCCCAGTACGTCCCTACTCCTGGCAGATACTTTTGAACAGGCTATTTCAGAACATAAGCTTCTGAAGGAGAGGGGCCTCCTTTTGTCATTATTGTATTCCCAGAGCTCAGCACTGCTCGACTTTCAAATAACAAACATGGAGTGGATCTCTTACCCTGAAATCAGAGCAAGTTTTTTTTGGCTTTATTTTTTTAATTCAGTTTTATAATTTGTTTAAACTTTTTTTATGTACTTGTGTTCAAGTACAGTTGTCTCCATTTTCCCACTACCACTCCCCGCCCACCCCAGGTATCCCCACTTCCCACCCTTGATCCTAATCCCCTTTGGTTTTGTCCATGTGTCCTTTATAGATGTTCCTAAAGACCCTTCCCCATATTTCCCCCATTATCTCCTCCCACCTCCTCTCTGGTTACTGTCAGTTTGTTCTTAATTTCAATGTCTCTGGTTATATTTTGCTTGCAGAGCAAGTTTTTTAAATGTTACCAGAAGTCTTCACTATTTCTTTTCCCTAGTAATTCAATTTAATTTTTAAAAGTTGAGGGATTTCTCTATGCCTCATGTTTTGTTAGGTGATGCAGGATGCATCACTCAATTACTTCAGTATGATTCTAAGAGATTATATTGGTCATGGAAGACGTGAGCCCACCTCACTACTGCCCAGTGCCAGGAGAGGGCCACAGTGAGTGGTGGGGGTCCTGGTGAGAGTCCGGACTGTAGTCAGGAGTTGAGAATAAAACCAGGAACCCAGGATACACAGCCACTGTGCAGGAAGGAATATAAGGTTCCCCGCCCTTAACAGGGCTTGCTGTTTGGTTGGGGAAGCTAGACCTTCACACACATTGGGGTGAAGGTGTGCACTAAGGGGAGAAGAGGTGCAGGTGAACAGTTATTAAGTTCTAAACTGGTATTCTGGGGTTATGAAGAGAAGGAGCAACTTTTTAATCATCAAGCAGAAGTATAATTGGCATTATAAGAGTAGGGGGGGTCCCTGAATAGGAACCTTGCCTTTTATTCCTTTTAAATCTTCTCCTCAATCCCAGTGAGGCTCTAAAGCAAACAGATGGAGTTTAATAAATGCTTGTTAACTAACCAGATGATCGTCTCACAGCAGCAAAAAGAAATTTAAAGCGACCAACTGTTCGAGGGAACAGGACTATGGAGATCATTAAAGTTTCAGTCTTGTCAACTGTAACGTGGCAACAATTTTGGAAGTGCAGCTGGTGCAGCTTCATCCACTGAATTAAACTGGATTCTGGCCCTGGCTGGTGTAGCTCAGTGGATTGAGCATGGGCCTGTGAACCATATGATTGCCATTCGATTCCCAGTCAGGGCACATGCCTGGGTTGCAGGCCAGTTCCCAGCAGGGGACTCACGAGAGGCAACTGTATATCGATCCTTCTCTCCTTCTCTCCTTCCCTTCCCCTCTAAAGATAAATAAATAGCCCTGGCTGGTGTAGCTCAGTGGATTGAGCACAGGCCTGTGAACCAGAGGATCGCGGTTCAATTCCCAGTCAGGACACATGCCTGGGTTGCAGACCAGTTCCCTGCAGGCCAACTCCCAGCAGGGGATGCACAAAAAGCAACCATACATTGATGTTTCTCTCCCTCCCTCCTTCCCCTCTAAAGGTAAATAAATAAAATCTTTAAAAAAGAGTTTTAAAAAAGATAAATAAATAAAATCTTTAAAAAATAATAAAAAATAAACTGGATTCTGGAGAGAAGGAAGGCTACCTCTGAGAGAACTCCCTGCTGTCAGTAAGCTACAAACAGGCACCCATCAGTGCTTCTGAATTAAATTAGAGATTAGAAACGAAGCAGCAATGCCAAGGTCAAGTGGTGAGCCAGTAAACTTCAACTATCTAATTAAAGGTCACAAGTGTATTCTAAGAATGCAACTTGATTTTTTTTCTCTTTAAACATAACAGTTTGAATGTATGTTAAAGAAAAGAAAATCTGGTTTTATAATAGTTAGTTTTAGTCCATGCATTTTTCTCCACCAACACAAAAGAAGACAGTTTCCAAAGACAGAATCAACCACATTTTTATGGCTACACCATTTTTGGACTTAATAATAGTATTAGAATAGAGCAGCTTTTCTACCACCATTTTGCCAGGAGAACTGGACAAAAGCAAAGATACTCTCAGAAACAGGACTTTTTTGTATTACCTGATATTCCTTTTTATTTATTCATTGCTAAGTCTTTCTCATGTCCCATAAGCAAAACATGGTCGTGAACACACCGAACCTTATTTGCCAGTTCTGCTCCACTGGCGGGGGCTGGCCAGCATGCTGTGCTGGGGGCGCGGGGAGGGGGCGGGCTGTGGCCGGTACAGGTTTAGTAGAAAGGGGCAAGGATGGATTGATTAGTGATGACAGAATGAGTGGGGTGGGCCCAGAAGTGAAAGTGCTACGCTGCCCAACACTGATCTCCTAGAACCAGGACAGGGTTCTGAGCTACTGGTTCTGCTGGTGATACATGAAAAAATATGTATACACGTGAAAGTGAAAACTGTGCTCCAACTGTCTGCAGGTTCTCTCCTCCTTCTATTCCTTCGGTGCAAGTATAAAGTGTAATAATGTTCTGGCTTGAAGTGGGAGCTCAGAGTTATGACCATATTGTCACCTGGGCACTCATCATACCATTGGACTGCCTTGCATTCCAATCCTGAAGAGCCTGACACTGTAGGCCATCTAAAGTCCATGTGAGCTTCACCAGTGAGCCCAAATGCTGGGATAACTACATCAATGATAAAATTATTTCCTCTTTTTTTCAGCCTGATGCCAGGCCCTTATTGAAAACTTTATAATTTCAGTTTAATTATTATTTTTGGCATAAAACAGAAAGAACTAAACTAAAGATAAAATACCTTTTTTTCTTCCTTAGAGAAAGTCCCCAAACCACTAAACCGACCCCTCACTATGGCCTACAGGGCTTTCATAAGCTAAGGAGTAGCTCCCCATAGGATTAGGACTGCACCTCTTAGAAATACAGTGTCTGGAAAGCACCAGCAGTTAAAATTATTTCCCAAGATGGGAATAATCCAGCCCCCAACCAGAAGAACCCATCCCAATCTGAAAGCTTCTGAGGACTGAAAATTACCAGGTCCAATTTACAATATTCCTACACCATTCAAGCCTGTCACTCAGCCCAGCCTGACAGTAGGGAAGTGAATGAAAGTCATTTCCATAAAGGGCCCCACAGTAAAATCCTACTTACCACTTCCAGGAGAAGAGCAGGTGCTCCTGATTTCCTCTAGATAGGTCCTAGTGGCCTACTCCTAGTATCAACCTTAAAAATGGCTCTTCCTCCCATTAGGACACATTCAACAATACAATATTCACTTCCTAGTTCCAAACTCCAGTTCCCATCCATCTTATGCATGCAAATAAACTTGTTAGTATCATGACTACACTAAAAATGTTCTTTATGATAGAGGCTGCATTTCCTGTTGGATCATCCTAGTTTCTAGAACCAATGTCTACAATAAAAGTCCACTTGAAGTCCCAAAAGAAAACTAACACTAACTAAATGCCAATTTCATTTTTTAAAGATTTTATTGATTTTATTTATTTTTAGAAAGAGCAGAAGGGAGGGAGAAAGAAAGGAAGAGAAACATTAATGTGTGGTTGCCTCTCACATGACCTCCACTGGGCACCTGACCTGCAACCCAGACATGTGCCCTGACTGGAAATTGAACCAGCCACCCTTTGGTTCACAGCCCACACTCAATCCACTGAGCTACACCAGCCAGGGCTAAATGCCAATTGTATAGTAAACACTTTCATGTGTGCCATTGCTTTACTTCTCCTAACAACCACCTGAGGTAAATGTTATTATGTCCGTTTTAACAGCTGAGTGAACATAGCTCAGAAAGATTAGTAACTTGCCTAAGGTCACACAAGTAATTAGTGGCAAAACTAGGGTTTGAATCCAGGTCTAACTTCAAAGTTGATTCAGCAAATATTCTCCTACAGCCACGGAAAGAATCACACAAGAACAAAAGATTATGATAGCTTACATTATTGTTCAGCAAATATTTAGTTTTCTTTAGTTTCCTCACACATCCTGGTGTGAGTGGAGACTCCTATCTCACTACTATTGGACTTGGTCATGTGGTTTGTTTTGGTCAATGGAATACTAGTGGATGTAACATGAACAGGGACCTTATTTATGGCTGCATGGTTTGGCTTGGCTGTTGTGCTCATGGTATTTGCTACAATAAAAATATACCATCGATAGCACTAGTTAAAAGAAGACAAATCCATCCTAGAGTACTCAAACTGCAGTTGACCTGTAGACCTGTGATCAAGAAATAATAGCTGAAAATTTTCAAAATTTGATGAAAACCATAAACAACAGGTCCAAGAAGCTCAATATTCTCATTGGGATTAAAGGGGAGATTCAGTGGCATGTTTTGCTCTTAAATAGAAATAGTGAGAGGCTTCCAAAGATAAAAGAAGAAATAGAAGAGTAGATGCAGGGAGGATGCATGTTAGTCTTTCCTCAACTTTCAGAGGGTCAGTAACATCTATTAAAATCACACCTATAAATAGAGGGCATGAATTTCCATCCAGGCTACCATGGGGGAGCCAGACTCAGTGCAGGCAAACAGAGAACACCAGAGTGCAAGGGGAGCAAAAGGGTTCCCCTTAGGTTCTCAGAAACCTAGGGGAAGGCCTTTACACAGCACCTAACCACAGAACCATGGATTAGAGGCAATTTCCTCTTGATTGCTGAGGAGAGCAGGCACACATGCTCCATGGAGCTGACACAATAGATACCATGAACCTTAGTCCCCTTCCTGTCCTCTCTCTAAATAGTCTTGATGGTGAAACAGATTGACCATGAACTTATTTACCTCCTGGGAGGTAATGCAAGAAAAACTTTAAATGTAATGTACCATTTAATGTACCAACCTAATGCCCATCTCAAAATACTGGAAAAGCTTTCTATCACCTGAAAAGAACAACCCTGGAAAAACAAATAAGAAAAGATTCAATCTGAGGAGAAATTCTTCCGAGGAATTAATGTCCATAAAAGAATCTAAAGCAAGCACAGAATAAATAAATGATTGTACTTGATGGATCTATTTTTGCCTTTATAATGAAGAAAAAAACAAGACAAAGTTGCTCTCAATTTGCAACTGCTTTTTCTTTTATGAGCAGATATTTATGTAAGGAATCATCCCAAAAATATAAGGCCTAACGGTTGGTCATAATTCATACATAACTAACTTATTTGTAGATACTATAATAATTTATTTATCAAACCTATGATAAGAAATTTAAATTTATATAAATATGTCATCAATAAGTATCAAAAACCAAAATTAAATGAAATCAGAATTTGTAGCAGTGCATTTATCTAATTTATCCAGTCTCTACTAATTTAAGTTGAAACAGTCCAAAGGATTCTGGGAACTTTAGAGAATATTTATCACTTTTTAAATTGCCACTTGCTAATTGGTACAAATGCAATATTATTGTTCTAAATGTTTAAAGGCTTTAGTACATTGACAAGGGAAATGAAGTAAGCACACTGCTGATTAAGCTCAATCATTTGTTTTCCTTTTATATTGTACAGCTGACCCTACCCAAATCTATACTTATGAACAAGGTGGCAGAAGGAGTGAAGAAAAGAAAAAAAGAGAAAGGAAGTAAAATGTATTGGGAGTAAAAAAATAAAAAGCTTAAAATGTCAATGGATATTATGAGGAAATGAGCAGGCACTGAGTAAGATAGCATAAAAATCAGTCATACATACATTTTCCCCTTAGAAGGTTCAGTCCAACACTTCACAAAAGGAAGGTTTATTCAAAAAATATCAAGCTGGCTGGGATAGAGGTGGAGGTATTGAGCAAAAAAGAAAAAAAGAGAAAGGACACAGGGACACAGACAACAGTGTGGTGACTACAAGGGGGAGGGGGAGGGGAAGGGGGCATAGTGGGGTTGGAAGAGGGTACAGAGGGATAAACAATGATAAAAAATAGAGTTAAATAAATAAATATCAAACCCATTTTTTCACATCTACAAGAAATACACAGGGAAGATAGAAAAACAAATTAATGCCATAGGTCATCACTAGAAAGGGAAGACTAGAAGGGAAAGGGGAGTGAAGGAGAGCACACAATTCAGAAGTAAGCCTATCACATAGGAAAGTAATATATTATAAAAAGCCAGAAAGATAAATGGTGTGACTACAAGTGTGAGCTACTAAAGAAAAACATCCATTTACATCATACATTACATCACACTTCAAAATAAATTTAGATGGACCAAAGAGACTTATTTGTTTTAAACTCAAGCCATAAACAATCAAATGGAAAAGAGACAGAATCACAAAAGTTATAGGATTCACAGATTGGATTGCAGATTTTAATGTTGCATATAAAATTTATCCAAACTCAAAAGCAAAACTATTACTAGAAAAAAGTATCCATAAGTAATAACACCAAAGAGTTAACATCATTAATATACAGAGTTTACACAATATAAGAAATACAAGGCTCCAACAGATCAATGGGCAAAAGACAAACAGGTAATTCACAAAAGAAAAGTATAAAATATTCATCGCTTTTCACTAATACTTAACACTAATTTCTTCATCAAAGAAATACAGATAGTATTCCATACCTCTTTCCTCTTTTTTTAAGTTATATGTCTCTGTTTTGGGTTTTGTGTGATTACACATTCTTCTCCGGTACACATGGAACATTCTCAAGGCTAGGCTATATGTTGGGTCACAAAACTAACCTCAGCAAATTCAAGAAGATTGAAATCATATCAAGCATATTCTCTGACCACAATGCTTTGAAATTAGAAATCTACTTCAAAAAGGAAATAAAGCCAAAAATATGTGGAGATTAGACAACATACTAGTACTAAAAATTGACTGGGTCAAAGAAGACATAAAGGGTGAGATCAAGAGATATATAGACAAATAAGAATGACAATACGGCATATCAAAACTCCTGGAATTCAGTGAAAGCGGCAATAGGAGGAAAGTTTGTATCATTATAGGCCTATCTCATGAAACAAGAGAAATCCCAAGTAAACAACCTAGCACTACTCCTAACTAGAAAAAGAACAAGAGCAACCCAAATACAGAAGAGGAAAGGAAATAATAAAAATTATGGCAGAACTAAGTGAAATAAAGAACAAAACGATTATACAAACAATACAACAAAGAGCTGGTCCTTTGAAGAGATTAAAATTGGCAAACCCCTGGCTAGATTCACTAAGGGAAAAAAGACTCACAGAAATATAAAGGATCAAACTAGAATACAATGAAAGGCTACATGCCACCAAATTCAATAACCTAAAAAAAATGGGTAAGTTCCCACAAATATATAACCTTCCTAGACTGAATCATGAAGAATTACAAAATCTAATTGACCAATAATCAGTGAGGAAATTGAAACAACCATAAAAAAAAACTCCCCCCAACTAGAAGTCCAGGACCAGGTGGCTTCACTAGTGAATTCCACCAAACATTTGAAGAATATTTGATATCTATCCTTGTGAAACTATTCCAAAAAATTGAATGAGAGGCAATACTTTCTAATACATTTTATGAGGCCAACACAACCCCGATATCAAACCCTGGCAAGGATAACACAGAAAAAGAAAATGATAGGCCAATATCTCTGATGAATACAGATGCAAAAATACTGAACAAAATACCATCAAATTAAATACAACAATATATTTTTAAAATAGCACATCACATCAAGTAAGATTCATTTCAAGAGCACAAGGACAGTGCAGCATATGCAAACTGATCAATGTAATACAACACAATAACAAAACAAAGGATAAAAATCATATAATCTTATCAATAGATGCAGAAAAAGCATTTGATACAACATCCATTTATGATTAAAACACTCAATGAAATGGATATAGAAGGAATGTATCTCAACATAATGAAGGCCATATATGACACTCAGCTAATATCATTCTCAATGGTGAAAAAGTGAAAAATTTTCCCATAAAATCAGGAAGAAAAGGATGCCCACTGTCACCACTGTTACTCAGCATAGTTCTGAAAGTCCTATCCAGGGTGACCAGGCAAGCCAAAGAAATAAAAGGCGTCGAACTGGGAATGAAAAAGTAAAAGTGTCACTTTTTGCAGATGACATATTCTATATATAGAAAGCCCTAAAGATTCCACCAAAGAAACTAATGCAAACAACAAACAAATACAGTAAAGTTGCAGGATACAAAATTAATGTACAAAAATCCACTGCTTTCCTATATACTAACAATGAAACTTCAGAAAAAGAAATAAAATAAAACTCTTCTTGAAATTGTGACCAAAATAATAAAATACCTAGGAATAAACTTAACAAAAGATGTGAAGGACTGAAATCTACAAAGCATTATTAAAAGATACTGAAAAAGACACAATGAAATGGAAAGATATTCTGTATTCATGAATTGGAAGCATCAACAAAGTTAAAATGGCCATATTTTCCAAAACAATATATATATATTTAATGTAATCCCATCAAAATCCCAATGTCATTTTTTAAAGAAATACAACAAAAAAAGTCATCAGATTTGTATGGAACCACAAAAGACCCCAAATAGCCAAAGCAATCCTGATAAAAAAGAACAAAGCTGGAGGTATCACACCATGTGACTTCAAATTATACTCCAGAGTGACAATAATTAAAGCAGCATGATATGGGCAGAAAAGCAGGCACACAGACCAATGGGACAGAATTGACATCCCAGAAATAAAACCACACTTATATGGGCAAATAATTTTTGACAAAGGAGCCAACAACACACAATAGAGAAATAAAAGCCTCTTCAATACATGGTGTTG
Source organism: Sturnira hondurensis (assembly GCF_014824575.4). Taxonomy (NCBI): domain Eukaryota; kingdom Metazoa; phylum Chordata; class Mammalia; order Chiroptera; family Phyllostomidae; genus Sturnira; species Sturnira hondurensis. Next base: position 3,790,831 of record NW_028081809.1, read on the forward strand.
GGAAAACTGGAAAGTCACATGCAGAAGAATCAAAGTAGATTTTTTCCATAGTCAAAAAATAAAATCAAAATGGATCAAAGGCCTAAATAAAAAAATCTGAAACAAATTATATAGAAGAAAACATAGGTATTAAAGTTATGGGCCTTGGTTATGGAGAACATTTTATGAATTTGACCCCAAAAGCAAGGGAAGTACAGGCAAAAATAAATGAATGGGATTATATCAAACTAAAAAGCTTCTGCACAGCAAAAGAAACTGCTAACAAAACAAAAAGTCAGTCAATCAAATGGGAGTGATATTTGCCAACAACAGCTCTGACTAGGGATTAATATCCAAAATATATAAAGAACTCATACAACTCAACACCAAATGAACAATCCAATTAAAAATGGGCAGAGGACCTGAACAGACACTTCTCAAGAAGACATACACATGGCAATAGATACATAAAAAGATTCTCAGCTGCACTAGCCATTAGGGAAATAAATACAAATCAAAACTACAGTGAGATAAAACCTCACACCTATTAGAATGGGTATGATCAACAAGACAGGTAATAACAACTGTTATTGGTGAGGATGTAGAGAAAAAGGATCCCTCATTCACTGCTGGTGGGACTGCAAACTGGTGCAGCCACTATGGATAACAGTATGGTGGTTCCTCAAAAAATTAAGAACACAGCAACCTATCTTACCTGAAAAAATTAAAAACATTTATTTGCAAAGATATATGCACTCTTATGTTCATTGCAGTATTACTCAAGGTAGCCAAGACATGGAGACAACTGAAGTGTCCTTCGATAGAGGATTGAATAAAGATGTGGTACGTGTGTGTGTGTATATAAACACTACAGAACACTACCCAGCCATAAGAAAAGATGAAATACTGCCAATTGCAACAACATGAATGGATTTTCAGAGTATCATGCCAAGCAAAATAAGTCAGATAGAAAAGAACAAAAACCATATGATTTTACTCATGTGAAATATAAAACTGAAGCCCATGAGCTACAGATAGCATTATGGCTTTGTCCATAGTGAAGGTGTTGTCCACAGGGAAGGGGTGGGGAGACAATCAAGGGTAAAGTGGTCCAAATATATGGTGACAGATGATGATTTACCTTTGGGTGGTGGGCACACAATGCTCACCTTTAGATGGATGCACATATGTGGTCATATATGTGCGCACATCATGTATCATAGGAATGTCCACTTGAAACCTTATGACCTTATTAACCAATGTTACCCTAATAAATTTAATTAAAAGATATATATGAATAAAGAAATTTAGATAGAAACAATGAGATCCTATTTTTATGCTAATTTGACTTCAGTGAAATGGGTCTTCCCATACACTTCTGAGATGAGTTAACTTGCCTTGAAACGTCTTTTGGAAAGCAATTCAATGTGAGAGATTACACCCAAATATTCAAATATATTGATCCAGTATTTTCACTACTAGAAATCAATCCCCCCAAATCTAAAATACAGGGGGAAATACACCACAAAAGATAAGTGCTGTACCATCTATAACAGCAAAAACAATTAGAAAGTACCCAAACATCGAACAGAAAATGATTAACAAAATTATGCAACATGGTCATAAACTTATGGGTTTTAAAGTGGCATTTACAAAAGTTTTCTAGAAACATGGAAATATACTAGCTACAATATTGAGTAGAAAATGCAATGTCCAAATTGGTACATAATATAGCCTTTATGCTTCATTTGTTAAAAATAATATGCAATGAGAAGATTGGAAGGAAGTACTATGTTCAACAGTGAAAATCTTTGGGTGGCAACAATATTTATTTTTCTTTTTTCTCTGTATTTTCTATTTTTTCAAGGTGGATAAAAGATTTATTTTTATTTTTTTAAATATATTTTATTGATTATGCTATTACAGTTGTCCCATTCCCCCCTTCACACCCCTCCCCCCTGCACATCCCTCCCCCACCAGTCCCCCCCTTTAGTTCATGTCCATGTATCACAAGTTCTTTAGATTCTGTATTTCCCATAGTATTCCTGCCCTCCCCCTGTCTACTTTCTACCTACCATCTATGCTACTTATTCTCTGCACCTTATTCCCCCTTCTCCTCCTCCCACTCCCCTGTGGCTAACCCTCCATGTGATCTTCATTTCTATGGTTCTGCTCCCAATCTAGCTGTCCTCTTAGTTTGCTTTTGTTTTAGGTATGGTTGTTAATAACTGTGAGTTTGCTGTCCTTTCACTGTTCCTATTTTTTCTCTCCTTTTTCTTAGATAAGTCCCCTTAACATTTCATATAATAAGGGCTTGGTGATGATGAACTCCTTGAATTTGACCTTATGTGAGAAGCACTGTATCTGCCCTTCCATTCTAAATGAAAGCTTTGCTGGATAGAGCAATCTTGGATGTAGGTTCTTGCCTTTCATGACTTGGAATACTTCCTTCCAGCCCCTTCTTGCCTGTAAGGTCTCTTTTGAGAAATACGCTGACAGTCTGATGGGAACTCCTTTGTAGGTGACTGTCCCCTTATCTCTTACTGCTTCTAGAATTCTCTCCTTCATTTTAATCTTGGCTAATGTAATCATGATGTGCCTTGGTGTGTTCCTCCTTGGGTCCAACTTCTTTGGGACTCTCTGAGCTTCCCGGATTTCCTGGAAGTCTATTTCCTTTGCCAGACTGGGGAAGTTCTCCTTTATTATTTGTTCAAATAAGTTTTCCACTTGTGGCTGTTCCTCTTCCCCTTCTGGTACCCCTATAATTCGGATGTTGGAGTGTTTAAAGATGTCCTGGAGATTCCTAAGCCTCTCCTCATTTTTTTGAATTCTTGTTTCTTCCTTCTTTTCTGTTTGGTTGTTTCTTTCTTCCTTCTGGTACACTCCCCTGATATGAGTCCCAGTTTCCTTTCCATCACTACTGGTTTCCTGTGCATTTCCCTTCATTTCAATCAGTTTAGCCTTCATATGTTCCTCTAATTTGTGACTAAAATTGGCCAGTTCTGTGAGCATCCTGATCACCAGTGTTTTGAACTGGTGATCTGATAGGTTGGCTATTTCTTGGTCACTTAGAATTATAGGCTCTGGGGCTTTGAGTTGTTCTTGAGTCATAATGTTTGGTCTGTTCGCACCTGTTATGTATGAGGGGTGGAGCCTTAGGTGTTCACCAGGGCCAGGCCACCCAGTCGCTGGGTTGTGATGGGGTCTGGCTGAGTGGTTCATTGTTGTCAGACTTCTGTACAGTTCAATTTTCACTGTTTTGGCTGTGTTTTTGTTTCTAAAACTTCGCTGTCTTTAAATTTAGTTTGGGGAGGGGGTACAGTGTTTCCACCTACGCCTCCATCCTGGCCAGAAGTCCAAAAGATTTAAAGATAAGTTGTGACACCATAAAAGTCCAGAGGAGAACATAGGCAGGAAAATCTCAGCTATTCCACACAACAGTATCTTCATCGATATGTCCCCATTCCAGATTCTAGTTTCTCAGCACAGCTCAGATTCCAGAAGTCCCCTTTTTTCTCTGTATTTTCTATCTTGTCTATAATTTGTCTGCAGAGTGTAAGGCAACCTGATTTCCATGGGCCTGGACTCAGACTCCGCTCTGCCTCCTAACAGCTGTGTAACCTCAGAAAATAACTCCAAGGCTGTTTCTCTTCTGAAAAATTGGGATAATGATATCATTCACCTCATATGGTTGTTGGGACGATTAAATGAGTTAATGTATGTAATGCACCTTGCAACACACACCCCTGCTCTAACCACTTTAGAAAAAAAACTCTTTGAAGTGACAAAAATTAAACATTTAGAGAGTTAGTACACTGTATTGCTTTCATTTAATAATCAGAAGCAATATAATGGTTTCTAGGAAATAACTGATATAATAGAGAAAAACAGATGAGAGGGTTTTTTTTTACATCTTTTATTGTTGTTCAAGTAGTTTTCCATCTTTTCCCTGAACCCCTCCTCACCTCCTTCCCTTGTCCCCCTGCCCCAGGTTATTGTCCATGTGTCCTCTACACTTGTTCCTGCAAACCCTTCACTCTTTTCCCCTATAATCCCCTCTCCTCTCCCCTCTGGTCACTGTCAGCCTGTTCTCTATTTCAGTGTCTTTGGTTATGTTTTGCTTGCTTGTTTGTTTTGTTGTTTAGCTTCCTGTTAAAGGTGAGATCATATGGTATTTGTCTTTCAACGCCTGGCTTATTTCACTCAGCATAATGCTTTCCAGTTCCATCCATGCTGTTGCAAAAGGTAGGAGGCTCCTTCTTTCTTTTTGCTGCATAGAATTCCACTTTGTAAATGTACCATAGTTTTTGGATCCATTCATTTACTGATGGACACCTAGGTTGCTTCCAACACTTGGCTATTGTAAATTGTGCTGCTACGAACATTAGGGTGCATAGGTTCTTTTGGATTGTGTAATCAGCAGATCCATTTTTAGTTTTCTGAGGAAATTCCATACTGTTTTCCATAGTGGTTGCACCAGTCTGCAATCCCACCAACAGTGCACTAGGGTTCCATTTTCTCCACAACCTCTCATAAACAAAGTTACAAATAAGTGTTAGAGAGGTTGTGAAGAGAGTCATTTATTTAATATTTACAAATTATACTCTCTTTAAAAACACCAGAATTTTACACCAACCTATCAAATGTTATTTTGGAATCTGAGAAATTGAAAATAGATGGGTTATGTTCAAATGATACTTTTTTGATATAAATGCAGTGAGTGGCAACATAATGTGCAACACATAAATGTGCAACAAGGAAAGTGAAAGACTGTCCTTCCTATACAGTAGATGAAGATACCAGGTTTCATGTTCAGTCTTAGAGCTCATTTTAACATGCCTTTAAACTTCTAAGATGTAGCCTTTACTTCCAGGATATACACAACTACATAAGGCAATATCTTTCCCCCTTTTCTCTAGAAATTATGGAGGAAATGAGAATGAAAAAGCAGATACAAATACCTTCTTCTGCTAAATTAGGAGACAAAAAAACAATATCCAGATAAAGGCTGTCCTTTATGTGCTATTTGAAATAGATCATGGGGATATGGGGAGAAGGAAAAGACCAGAGACTTGTCTCTGAGGTTCCAGATGAGGTTGGAAACAACAAATTTTCCAAACAAAATAGTCGAGGATTTCTGGGCAGTTTTTGAGTGGGAAAGGTTGACTTTGAAATATTCATATTTCTGGGACATTGTGATGGATAGAGGAGGCAAGATCACACATTTAAAATCTGGAACTCTTCATATTCAAAACATGCGATCACTGAATGGCAGACCACCCTCTGAGCACTTTATTCTAATAAAATGTTTTTTATACCTAATTTAATTTATATGCTTCATAGGGTTGGAAGATGTACTTACTGAAAATGTAAGCTATGCAGCCTGATAGGCTGCCTTTTAAACTAACTTTCCAAGGAATACATAGGCCAAAATTAAACTCTATTTACAGTGATTGGCATGGCTTGGGGGGCTGGTGACATCTCACATTCTTTACCTATTGTCCACTAGGTTTAACCCTGTAAATTATTTTCAATAGGCATGGCATACATCTTGAATTATTTTTCCTAGATTAGCATCAACCTTGCTTATCAATTGATATTTTCTCAATTTCTTGGAGACATCTAATTCACCATTAGCACAAAGGTGTTGGTTATTACCTAAAGCAGTGCCCTCCATGAGTTCCACTGGGACCAATCCCCTGCTCCGATTTAGGGCACTAAGAATCTGAATTCACAAAGTGTGTCTCAGATACACACTTAGTGATCCACTCGTGCCTTCATTTCCACCTGTCCATGTGGCTGCCCCCTGCCTTCCCTACCTGACAGGGCTGCCTCCTGCTCAGTCCAGTGCCCTTCCCCTGGGAGCCTCAGTAACACTGTTACATAAAAAGGAAGCTTTTAAGCAGCTGTGTCTTGCAGCTTCTCCCCTGCTCCCAAAGAGTTGTTCTTGCCTCATACAGAAGCTAGAAATTCTTCTGTCAATTACTAAAAATGAGCAGGAAAGTGGAGGTGGGTGGCTTTCTCAGATGTCTAACTACCCCTTTGTCTTCTCACACAGGAACCGGAGCTCCTTCCCTGCTTCTCTCCACGGTGTGTTATCAGTGCCTGGCACTTGGCGATTTCACCAGTACCAAAGAAACTCCCAGGTGTTGGCTTTCTGAGTAACTGTCTAGTGCTGTTTTTCCAATCCATAACCCTACTTCTCCTTGATTTTGTGACGTCATTTTCTATGCCTGTTACACTCTCTGATCACATTCCCTGAATGAAAGGGGAGGTTCTTCTGGCCTGTGCAGGGTTCCTGTGCACCTTGGCCCCCAACAAGAGGCAGTTCAATCCCACACATGCATCACCTACTAGCACTGTTGTCACTGCCACGCAGGGCAGCAGAGAACCCAGGAACTGGAGGAGTCCTCACCACAGCATCCAGCCGACCTGGGCAGCAGAGGGCTCTGCCCTGCCGAGAACTGCGAGAACTGTGTACTGCACTGACAGGCCCTGGGGCCATGTCTCCGGAAGGTTCCCAAGTTTGTAAACACTATCACTCAGATAACTTCCCTGGGTGATGAGTTTATGACTGGTTGCTAAACTGAAAAATTCACTATTAACATCCATGAACTCTACTCTACCCTCATACCACATAAATAATACAAGACACAGTCCCTACCTGGTGCTTTATTTCCAAGGATACAAGATCATCTGAAATTAAGATACAAAGCACACTTGTTTCTTTTTGGTTCCAAGTACCTGGAGGAAGTTTTCCTTTCAGTTTCCTTGAATTCCAAGTCACTACACTGTCACCATCTTTTAGGGAGAATGCAGGAAATTCCACACACTCTGTTCTCTCTGCAAACGCATGGAACCTGAAACATGAAGCAATTTGCAACATTAAGCTGGAGGTGGTATTTGCACATGTCTATTCAGTCTCCCAACACTGTGAACTTGCTCTTCTGTGCCTTCCCTGTACCTTGTCTGTTCCCACAGATGAGAGACAAGAAGGAGGAAGAAAACAGATGACTCTTCTCTTTATTACAGAGTAACAGCTCAGCCAAATGGTATTTCTTCCCTGGATACCCTGTACTTATATTTATTCTTTGTTCCCAGGGTTCAATCATGGCAGCCCAGTTTTGACAAGCCAAGTCCAACGTGGCCCCACAGTGCCCACAGCCCTGCGGTCAGAGAGCAGGCAACATTAGGCACCGGGGCTCATCTGCTCACGGCTGACAGGCTGCAGTTGCTTTAACTCAGCAAATGCACACTTTCCCAGGACGTACACGTAGTATGAATGGAAAGAATTCTTGTGTGGATGGGTTTATATGGACCCAGGAGCAGCATCAGTACCTGGGAGCTGGTTAGGGTGCATGTTCTCTCACCCACTCAAATGCTGAGTCCAAATTGGCACTTGAACAATCTCCCAGGGCACTCATGTGCAGGTTGAAGCTCAAGGGGTGCTGGTGTAGTGCATGGGTGACCGATTAAATCACACCTGAAGTCACTTATCTGGAATTCAAACAGTCAGTAATCATAGGAAATTTCTTTCAGATGGGCAGAGGAGCTATCTGAGTAATACTTCCCTTGCCCCCCAGGGGTGGCCTGTTGCTACTCATTTGACACAAAGAGAATCCTGAAGCACAGGTGAGGATGAATGGATGGGTGGATGGGCTGATAGTGGGAGAGGTGTGGGCCTCGCCTGGGCCATGGAAAGCCTCAGTCCTGTCTATTTCTAAAGGGTTTCAGGTAACATTAGGATGATGGATTGATGGCAGAGAACAAGCCAACGTTGTCCAATAGCCCCTCATGAAGCTGGTGGACTCAATCTGCTTGTGCTTGCCTCCTGCTGGGACCTCGTCCAGAGCAGAAAGGGCCAGCTTCCTCGCAGGGCAGAGAAGAGATGCTGAGGCTCTTCCTGGCAGGGCCCACACCCTGAGTGCCAAGGTCTTTGGTGCCCAAGACCTTCTACTCTCTGACATGTTCTCCAGATTGGAAAAGAGAACAGGGCAGACATTCCCTCTGGCTAACACAGCCCTTCTTGTGCATAAAGCAAATCACCATTAACTTGGGCTCTTTGGAGAGCCTGCAGAATACAGCACTGTACCTGATGACTGTTGGCTCTGCCCAGACACAGCCTTGGGTGTAGGGGTATGCAGACTCCAGGCCCCCTGCAAGCTGACACACTCAGGACATGTCCTTACAGTTGGGTAATAACTGCACTTTAGCTGGGGCTCAAGAGCCAAAGTGCAGAGAGCCCTATTAGGAACCCAGGGGCCTGGTGCAGTGAGGAACAGCACCACTGGCTGTGGGTGGGCCCACTGTCCCGGGCAACAGCAGGGACAGGAGGGCTGTCTACACCTCATCCTCTTCTACAGACTTCCACGGTGCATGGCCTAAAGATCTGGAGCTGAAATGCAGTGGTAAATTATTAAAATTTAAAGTGCTAAAAGTCAGAGTGAACTCCCTGTTAAATCACTGCCTGGTCTCCCACCTGCCCAGAGGGAATGCCCGCAGGGCCCGAGAAGAGGGCAAGCAAGAAAGGTGGCCCTGCTAGTTGCCTTTATCTCCAACAGCAAAAGTGGGGCTGTGCACCCTTTCTGTATTTGGGGGCTCAAAAGCCCAGAACGGTGGCCAACTACCTGATGTTAGAAGACTTGAAATTGCTTTAAGAGCAGCCAGAGCCATGTTCCTCAGAATCATCAGGGATCTTGTGAAAAATGATGTCCCTGGCTCTCCTTGTCTCTGGGACTGCAGCCAAGACATCTTCATTTTTTTTAAATATTTTATTTATTTATCTTTAGAGGCAAAGGGAAGGAGAGAGGAAGAGAAACATCAATGTATGGTTGCTTCTCATGCATCCCCTGCTGGGAACTTGCCCCTGCTGGGAACTGGCCTGCAACCCAGGCGTGTGCCCTGACTGGGAATTGAACCGCGATCGTCTGGTTCGCAGGCCCGCATTCAATCCACTGAGCTACACCAGCCAGGGCCAAGACATCTTCATTTTAATCAAGCCCCCTTAGTAGTTCTTATGCAAAATGAAGGGCTAAGTGCATATTCCCAGATTCCCCTGTATTACGTGGAATCAGCTTGCAAAGTGAAACCCAGACATCCAAATGATTAACAAACTCCCCACACAAATATGATGAGCAACTCAATTTGAGAACAAATACTCAAGACCAGATTTTGCATTCATTTCGGACAGGCTAACTTAGGAAAGGACGCAGTCACTCTCCTTGGAATCACATAAGCAACTGGCCTTTCTCCATGAGGGGCTTGAACTCACACACAGACAGCACTGTGGGGTATGTTTTAAAATGTAGGTTTCATTATTATGCAGATATGATGAGGCCAACAGATCAGTTTAAGTGCAACTGAAAATATAGTTTGGTACTCACAGTTCCTGCTGCAAACTGAACTGCATCCACCCTTCAATTTTTATATGTTGAAGCCTTAACCCCTAAAGTGATTTGTAGTAAGCAGAGTAAGAATGATGGACCAGATATAGAAGGCCGCCAGGGCAGAAAACCCCAGGTACCTAGCAATGGGAAAAAATGCGAAAACAAGGACCTCACCCGCCCCTGCCACAGGTAACCTCTCCTCCCCTAGCATATCACAGGTCATGCGGTTTAGACCCCCTGACCTTTCACATCATTTATCACGAGGCTCAGAGCCTCCCCAGACTTTTCCTCCCCTGGAATGTTGATAGTCACACAGGTTAGATGCATCCCCCCTTAGAGGTAGAACAAACAAGGGGGCTGGAGATTAGCCCTTAAGCATTAAGTCCCCAGAACAATGAGGTGTTGATTCTAGGCCTCAGTTGTGTTTCAGCTCCAGGCCCAGAAAATCAGACAAGCAATGCCATGGCTGACATCAGGACCAACTACACTGATGAACGATCCCTGACCTGGTCAACAATTCAGTGGAGACCTGGACCCTGAAAGGACACACCTGGAAAGCTAATGAATATTCTATCACATCTTCCCCTGAGACTGCCCTTAAGATTCCTGCCTGCAAGAGAGAGATAAAAACCCTCAAGACAGCCCTGACCAGTGTGGTTTGGTTGGTTGGGCATCGTCCTGCAACACAAAAGGTTGCAGGTTCAGTCCCCAATTGCAGTGTATACGGATTGATGGTTCCCTCACCTTTCTCCCTCCTTTCCCCTTTCTCTAAATAAATAAATAACCCCCAAAACAGAGGACACAGCACGCAAGCTATCCCTCTGAGGAGCACGCCCATACCTCTCCCTTTCCCCTCGTCTTCCCCCACAGGCATGCATCTCCTAAACACTAAGAGTCCCTAAGACCTGCAACCTGGCAAGCAATGGGCAGCAGCAACATGTGCCGGGCTAACCCCTGGAACTGTCTCTAAGGCCTCCTTTTCTCTGGCTTCCCAGTGAGCTAAAGCAGCCCTGCCATGGCTCACTTCTTTCCCATAACTTCTCTAAAGAGCCAAAGCAGCCCTGCCTAGTTATCTCCCATTGCTTCTTCTGTGCTAAACCCTTCTTTGTTTCATGGTCCCCAGCTTTAATAAACACATCCTCAAAGTCTCCTGAACTCTTTCCTGCATGAAATCAAGAACCCACACACTACCATCCCAGCCCTATGCAGACCTGCTCAGGACCAGGACCCCTGTCCAGTAATAAAATGAGGTCCTAAGGGTGGGTCCTGATCCTATAGGATTAGTATCCTTTTAAAAAAGACACATCAGAGAGACTGCATGCTCTCGATTCCCCTGCTTTCTCTCTCTCTTCCTCTCTCTCTCTCTCTCTCTCTCCCCCTACTATAAAGGACACAGCAAGAAGGTAACAAGCCTGAAGAGAGTTCTCACCAGAAAATAAATTAGCAGGCACTTTGATCTTGGACTTCCAGACTTCAGAGCTGTGAGAAACACATTTTTGTTGTTTAAGCCCCCCAGTCTGCGCTACTTTGTTATGGCAGCCAGAACTAAGACAGTGCCAAAGAGGAGGGGCCATACCACCCCACCCAGGGCCACACAGGGAAGCACCAGGGCCAGTCAGGAGGCAGAGGAAACAAGCGGACAACATGAGCAAGAGTTGTATTGTGGATTCTGCAGGAAGGAATGGGTAAAGCAGAGTAAACAGGCTTAGGATTGGCTAAACTTGAATAATTTCAGTGAGTTCTGAGGTACTTTTCTGGCATCTGGCTCTGGGCTCATAGAGGTCCTGAGGGTGAGCCTGGGCTCTGGATCAGTTAGTTTGCACTTAAAAGCTGCATTCCCAGGGGAGTCATTCACTCTCTCTAGAAATTAGCTAGCCCTGGGAAGGGCAGTCTTTGCAAGGTCAGCCAGGTCCCATGATGTCCAAGCATCCAAATTACAGAAAATAAAATAGCAAGATGAATACAGGGTGGAGGAGAAAAAGTGCATGAAGACTGAAGATTGTTGGAAAGATGGGAAGAACACAGCCGCACATTGGTGAGGACCACAAAAAACCCAGGACGCACTGCTGATCTTGTGGAAACAGGCAGCTCACTTGCAGTCCCTCAGAGCATGTTTCTACCTACCTGCCATGGGTCCTGAGACTCAGAGTCTTTAAAAAAGCTATAGTGTCTTCTCCTCTGGCATTGAAGGACACAGTGCAGACAGGGCATGGGATCTCCAAAGCCCTCTGGAGGAGAAGCTGCTTGGCTTCCTCAGGAATGTCTCCCACCACAAAGTAGTACATGGATTCAGTCTGCAAAACAGTAGTAGTAGCAATTACCTCCTGACTCATTGTCCTAACCTTGTCCTGGACTCCTTGACAATACACTTTCTACAAGACTGAATTTTTTTTAAAGTGGTAGGGAAAGGGAGGAGCAGAAAGGATAGCAGCACTGCTCGATGTTTTGTGAGGACATTCGAGGACTGAGGGCAGGAGGTGAAGAGTTCAAGGCCTGGTGCTGAGAACGTCTGTTGATGGTGGTCTAGTGGTCACAGTCTCGGGTAGCACAGGGAAGGTATAGTTGGCAGGTTTGGAGAAGAGCCTCCTCTGAGCCTATAAGTACATCACACAGGTCAGGAACAGCTGTTTTCAACATGAAGACACACGGCCACTACGGCCAGGAAGCTTATTAGCCATTCCCTATGGTGGAGCCAGAATTCTACAGTCCAACTCCTCTATCCTCGGTCTGAGGCAGAATGTGGCAGAAGGACACATTCCCCGTTGGTTCACCCTCTGGCCGCATGTCACAGGGAAACAAATGCCTGGGGAGGTGAGGGCATCCTGACTTCACACAGCAGGCAAAGTGCCAGATCCACTCACGGGGCCTTGTCTCTCACTGCCATGCCAGGCCATGACAAGAATGAGAGAATGAACAACCCCTGTGTCAGAATACACACATACACAACCAACCTTCAACTAGGGATCTGAAAGATGCCTACCTCAGCAGGTAGAGGCAATCCCACAAAGCTTCCTGATTAAGGTAGAGTGATGTCAACCACCCTCCCCCCACCAAGGGCCCCCATGACAACAGTGCTACGGTAACCACAACACCCTTGCTCTTCCCAGGATTTGCCTTCCCTGGTATTTGTCCCCCTCTCCCAACCTCCACTCAAAAGCTCTGTAACCTTGTGCAAGTGATTTTAATGAAGACAGGGGGTGCAGTTTACCTCACGAGTAGATTTGAACAAGGTGACTTACACTTATGTGTATAAGTCTCATAAAATAAAAGCCAAGGGAGGTCCAGGACTATGTATTATGTAAACCTGACCTACAAACACCTAGATTCACTATCCACAGATACCTGGAGATAAAAACCCAGCAAATGTGTTGTGTTTTAAGGGGTAAGCAGATGTCCTATCCCTTAAGGATTTACAAGTCTCTGTGCTCTAATCACAGATCCTTGACAGTGGAAGGTAGACGATCAATGATCTCCCCTAGACCTCAAACCTTGGCTTTACACCCACCTGACACAGAGACGGGGTTATCGTCAGCTTCCCAACTAGTTAAGACATGCTGTCGGCAGCAGCTGGGTAGCTTTGTGCCCCAGGAGCCCGTGGGGGCAGGGTGGTGGAGGATGCAGGCTGGGAATTGGGAGACCACTGTGGGAGCTGGGATCAGGCTATTGCAGCAACACCCCTCCTCCAACTGGATACAAAAGAGCCCCCTATGCCCAACCTACCTCCCACCCCCCACTTTTTCTTTCAGGCCTGTTCACACCGGCTCCTTGATTTTAAAAGGACTAATGGGAGGTAAAGACTGAGGAAAGCTGTACATTCTCTGGGCCAGCCACCCAAGGGGCAGAAAAAAATCTAACAAAGAAGAGACAGTGTTCTCCAGATTCCTTATTATTCTCAATATTCTTCCTCGAGCAAAGGCACTAATTCCGTTTTTCTCCTGGTGTTATACATTACCTTGTGTAAGATGTACTAAGTGGTCTCCACTGAGCTGCATTGTTAGTAGTTAGTGTTTCATCTGTGTTGGTGCCTAAGGGTTGAAGGGAGATGGATCCATTCTTTCATAAGGATCTAAACTCACACATGGCCTGAGACGGGGGTACGATGCAGAGGTACTTTCTCAGGTTTTTTAGCTCCACAGCGAGGTGAGTGAGGACAAACACCTCTAGGTAGTCAGTAGGCAGCTTCTAACACCCTGTAGCTCTATTGCACATTACACAAACTCAGCTACTTTGCTCTGGCTCCAACCCAAGAGTGAAAATCTTTGTACAGAAATGGATTTCCCTCGAGATTTCATCAAACTAAAAATTGCTGTAGCTAGCAGTGACTCAGGATTTTCTTTCATTTACTAAGGCTACAGTGGTATTCACTAAAGCTCATTACTCGGCTTCTTAATTACCTATGTTTCCAGTCAACTCGCAGTTATCCGTGCTACAAACTTCCTAGATATGCTTTTTATTGAGACTGCCTATCCCACTCCCATTCTCTTCCCACACCCTGCCTTTGTGCCTCTCCTTTCTGCTCACAGAATGGCACTGAGAAAAACACAGAGGAAGATAAGCGTGCTACCTATCACTAACCCTTCCCCAAACTGGCAAAATGCCTTTTAAAGTGAAATGGCTCTGGGGTCATCTGCTATTTGGGATAATAAGCTAACATGAACTATTTTATTCAACACTCACAAGAGCCCTGTGGAATATGAATTCTTATTCTCACGCCCAGTTTACAGATGAAGAAAATGAGGCCTAGACAGGTTAACTGACCTGGTCTTGCAGCTAAGAAAGCCAGGTTACCTGACCACCACCTCACTCACTGTGTCACCTCACCATGGCAAGGCTGGTTACCTACTGCAGATGAACATGCATTCCCAGAACTATGGAAGTAAGATCATAGGACACAAAAGTGGCCAGCGACCAGGAACCATTTTCACTTTCTCGGCTCCCATACCATCCTTGGCTCTGACCACCTGACGGCAACGTCGCTGACCAAAGTTGAGTCCAGGAGGTTGTCTGACTCAGGGACTTATTCTCCTGGGAATCCATGCCCTAACCAGCACCTCTGAGATCCTTGAGGCAAGGGCCAGTCTGGACAATCAGCAGCAGGCTGGACCAGGAGCAGCTTCCTCACTGATCAGCATTTCCCTAAAAGCCGATCTGCACTGAATTTGATAACACAAGACATGGACAATATGTTACATTCAGCTATTTTACTGTGAGTCACAAATTCTTGCCACTTTGTACTGCATAAAATAGGGTAAAGCCTCTCTGTAGTCACTTTAAATGTCTTACTTTGTCTGGGCCATTTGTCCAGCAGCTTCTCACAGTAATCTGCATTCTGCTCGGCCAAGGAGTCCTGAACAGCTTCCCAGCCACAGGTTTGGTGGAAAAGAAGAACCGGACTGGAAGAGGCTGCTTCCTCTCTGACTGCCTGCTGCTCCAGAAGCCACCAAGGCCCCTGGGCCTAAATATCTGCACTCCACAAGGAAGCAAAAATGAAAGTCAACCAGAACAGCAACCAGAGGTCTAGTAGAATCCTTTCTTGCTCTTCACACAACTTAGACCACTACAGTTTTAATCAACCCAGACCTTAAATCAAATTTCTAGATCCTCCCTGTGCCCCCTTTCCTGGCTCAGCAATTTTGATTTTCTGATTCTCCTTATGGCAGAGACTACCCCAAGGTCTTAATCCAGCTCACTTCTCAGATCCGTCTTAACATCCTTGACCATCATCAACTTTCTGGCCTCCCAGGCTTCAGTGTCCCTGTGTCTACCCACTGTCTCTACCAGAGTAACATAAGGCTCAGCAAACTCACCTACCTGGTCCCACACAGACCCCGTCCCTTCAATTCAGAAAACTCATATACGTACCATAGCTTAGGGATGGGACTCTCTTAGACTCGCTCTTAGTCCCCAACCTCAAGAATATCAACATTATTTCCTTTCTGTTCCTTCAGTGTTCAACAAAGACTTATCAAGCCCTTGCTAGGCACTACCATTGCTAGGGATACAGAGGTGAAAAGATATGATGCCTGCCTGCACCACCACAAGGAAGTAAATGAAATGCCAACTTTGTGATTGATATGGGCAGTCCTTCAGCTCACTGTCCAATGGGGAAGGATTCTTACAGAATCATGTGGGTCTGTCTCTAATTCACCCACTTAGTCTTCCAGAAAAAAAGTAAACAAATTTGTGCCTATCAGATAGATGGGAGAGGCTGAAAAAACAAAAAGAGAAACAGGTATCCTCTGAGTAGGTGGCCTCCGGCTGAAAGCAGAGGCAGAGCCCGCTGGTTAGCCTCCTCAGACAGCTGAGATCATCAATCTCTACCCCTCACATCCTGGACCAGTAGGCCTTCTTGGGCATCCTGGCACAACACCTGCTCCTCATAAAGGCTGAGGAAGCCACCAACTTCCTAAGAGACATATCCAGGGACCACAGTGCACATATACAGAAATCCAGAGCTGGACAGCACACCTGGGCTCTGAGGCTGATGCTAGCCCCCGGAAACTGCCGAACATTTCCTCAGTACCCCACAGACTGTCCTATGCACAAACCAGATTTTTTCCCACAGGATACAGCAGTAATTCATCCATCTACGGTGCTCTTCACATGCTATGATTAGAGATTTAAACCCCTCAACTCTGCTTGGCTCCTCTGGACTTGAAGGCTTATGCTCAGTCATCCCTCTCTGTTCTATACACCTGGCCTACTTATGGTGACAAAGTCCAGTTCTGGAGGAGTCCAGTGGCCTCTGAACATCTTTCTTCACTGTAACCAAGCACGTCAGTCAGTCTTCCCCAACTTCTCCTGCAAGTGGACCTGATACAAAAACCCAATTTCTCTGTTAATCTTTGGACCTAAGTCAATGCTTACTTTCTTGGTTCCTCTCAGGACTCACTCATGGGAGATGTTAACCCAAAGCAGATTATCATCAGTAGGAAAAGTCTTGGTGTTTAGCTTTATTGTTCCAGTTTCTTAAGCCTTCAATCTTTTCTATTCATAGCACACGGCAGTGACATGGGTCAATTTAAATCTCACTGGGTAGACATGAGATTCACAGAGCAGAAGACCCATTCCCCTCCCCATTTGCCCTACACACACTTGCAGGCTTTGTTACTCCCCAGAAAACACAGGGAATGGCATTTTTATGTATGAGGCAGTTGTATTTGCAAGATCTTCCTTGGGATCACACCTCGATACAGCTCTAAGTGGAGGAACACACCAGTCTAAATGTGTTTTGCATTTGCCATACTCCACAGTGTCTTCTCAAGAGCTTTCACCTGGCATTTGATGATCAGTGCCTGTAAGCTTCTTTCTGGGTTCTCTCTCTTCTATTGGGCTTCCCCGAAACTCATTGAAATGTTCCATATTTCCTGGGCTTGGAATGAAGCCCAGAGAAAGGTGAGGCACAAGCCAGAGGTAAGTAAAATAGAAAATCAAGGTCACTGGGAAATCTTGCAGTCATGTCAAGTTGTCAGAGTCAGCTGTGATTGAGGGAAGCCAGGTGAACAAAGAAAGAAAACACCCAAGTGCACGCATGCACACATGAGCCTGTGAAATGTTCCATTTCTTGAATGCTAATTATAGTGTCCAGACACTTGAGATTTTACAGATGTTAAGGCAAACTTGAAAGGCCATAGAACAAAGTAGGTTATATTTTCTTCTTCTTTAATGGGAAACATTTGCTCCTCTGGCTTTATAAGGATAAACAATGTGTTCTGAATTTTAAACCATCCTCTTCAGTATCAATAAACAGTCTGGTGACCACTGGGGCCTATCCTTTCAAGGTGCCAGCACATGGCCTTCTTGTTCAAGAAGGATTTCTTAATGCAGCAGAATAATGCTTGAAGCCTACAGAGTTCCCAAGATTCCAGGGTGGACAAAGAAATGAAATGTTAATGAACATTACTTAATAGGCATTAATTAAGTAGCTGAATCTCAAAGGAATGGGGACCTACCCCCACACAGGGAGTTGCGGCAAGTCAAAGGACCCACCTACCCAGAGGACTTCCTCTCTGGCTTGCCACTACCCTTAACAATCCCACCGTTACAGTCACTCACAAAAACACACACCCTTGTGGCTAAAAAACACATAAAACACCACCATGTTAATTACTTCTTCCAGATAAATCTTTATTTCCAGAAAGTCTCTATCAAAATGCATATGTGAATACATTAACATTTGAAAATGGATGAATCATTGTCATGGATATACTTCACCTTGAAAACCACATGGCAGACCCATTTGTGAAGAAGACAAAGTGTAGGAAAGCTCCAGAACATGGATGTTGGGCGGCTCTATTTCCTTATTCTAAGGGTTCTATGAGGATTCTTCCAACCTCTCCTCCTATAAGAGTTGCCTGATTTATCTAATTGTCAGGAAAGCAAGAGTGGAATTAAAGTATTAGAGATACAGAACTATAGCCTACTAATACCCTGTCCTTTCTCAATGCCGAGTGGCTATGAGCAATATGTGGCTATCCTGGTAGTGGTTAAATGAGGGTCAACCCCAATCACCCTACCAAGGAGCCCAGACAGGCAGGCTCAGAGGACAGGTGTTATGAAGTCTCATTTTATTCGGTCCAGCTCTGCTGTCACCAAAGCTGCAATTTTAATCCCTGTCTGGGGCCTGACACCTGTTTCTCACTTGGTTCTAAACTCAGAGGTCAAAAAAATGGCGGTGGAGTAGGACGGAGCGACTCCAGTTCTCGTACCCCTGGGAGAAAATCCTGGCAGATTTACTGAAGAACAGGGCAATCATTTCCTCAACCAACAATTCCCCAGCATTTATGAAAATAAGAGAACAGAGATAGTGACAAACCAGACAGCTACAGGTCGTTGGGGTCTCAGGGACATGAGTAAGGACGGAGGCAGCCAGGCCAGTGGCAGCCATTGGCCGGCGCATAAAGACCTTGGAGCCGCGGCTGCCGCAGAGGCTTCCACCTGCACCCAGCGACAGGGCGTCTGCCACAGAGGACTCATTGGGACCCCGGCACCTGTGAGTAAAGACAAAAGCAGCAGGGGCAGGGCCGACTGCCCTCGGCCAGCCCAAAATGCCTTGGAGCTGCCGCTGCCGCTGTGTTAGGGGTGTAGAGGCTTCCATCTGCAGCCAGTGCCATGGAGGACTCATAGGGAGCCCAGCACCCAGTGGAGCACTGGGCTGGCTGCGGGGTCCTTGGAAGAGCTGGCTCCCTCCCTCACCATCTAGGCGGGGCTGGGTAGCAGAGACCTGTCTGCCTAGGTGTGCGGGGAGGGTGGCAAGGACAGGGGGCCATGCTCAGTTGTGATCTCTGTGGCCGCCAGCCCACCAGCCTGCCAGCCCAGGAAATTTGACAGGAGCACTGTCCTAACCAGTCAGGTTGGGGATTGGGCTGGGCTGAGAGTTACGCTTTCTGGAGAAGTTTTTACTGGAAAGTGGACTGAGGTGTTCTCCTGTGAAGGCAGCTTGACTTGCTTCTCACCCAGCCACAGGACTGGGAAGGACCAGTACCACATCCCGTGGGACCCAGGCAGCCTGGCGGGCAGGCGGGTGTGCGCCTGGGCCTACAACCCAGCCCACAGAGGGGTCCTGCCGAAACCAGAAAAACCGGATTGGACAGTTTCAAACCAACAAGGAAGGAGTTTGTTGTTTTTTTTTTTAACTCTTTTAAAAACTTTTTTCAGTAATCGTATATTTTTTTAAATTTTATTGTTGCTGCATCTTTCAGTACTCTGTTCCTCTCCTTTCTTTTTTCCTGTTTTACTCCTTTTTCCTTTCACCCCAAACTTATTGCTTTTTCCTCACTTCTTTGCCTTTTTTGTGTGTTTGTTTGTTTGTTTGTTGCTTTCTATACCACTGTAAATAGTTCACAACACATCTCTCAGGTCTTAGCCCACTTTACAGGTTCCTGAATTCTATTACTGTAGTGATTAACTCTACTTACTCACATGCTACATCTATTTACTATTCTTTACTCTCACCTTACCTCAAAATCTGACCACCCACAACCTCACTGCTTTCTAGACACAACTCACAAGCCTTCCCTCCCCAACAAGAGACTTATCTTTGGTCTATCCTTTCTTAAAAGTGGCAAATTGAGTTGAAGATTACAGTTAACACTATATAGAGCCTAAAGATCTTCTGTCTCTTCTCTACTGGCTGTGACTGTAAATATCATAAAGTACTCTCCTGCTGTCATAAACCATTTTGCCTACCCCTCCAGCTGATCACACACACACAAAGAAAGAAGTAGGTGGAAGCGGAGAACATCAAGAGACCTGCAGGAGACTGCACCACTGAATTTCACAGTTATTCTACCACAGACGCTCACACCATAAACCTAGGAAGTCAGAACAGATCAATTTAAGAAGCTGAAGCTAAAAACAAGAGTCTCATAAGAAATAGGAAGACAAAGAAACAATGCCCAAATGAAAAAAAAGCTGGAAGTCTCAGAAATGATGTCAGATGAAAAGAGGCAAGTCAGCTATCAGATATTGAATTCAAAGCACTAGTTATCAGGAAATTCAAAGAGCTCTCAATGAGCTACCAGAAACTAGAGGGGAGCTACCAGAAACTAGAGGGAAGCTACAATGAGCTCTCTGCAAACTATATCAACATGAAAAAGGAAAGAGAAACTATCACCAAAGGCCAAGAGGAAATGAAGAATACAATTTCCGAACTGAAGAACACAGTAGAAGGAATGAAAAGCAGGATCAATGAGGCAGAAGATCGAATCAGCAAGTTGGAGGACACAGTAGAAAGAATCTCCCAGAACGAGCAAGAAAGGGAAAAGAGGCTCAAAAAGAATGAAGAGGGACTAAGAGAAATGCAAGATAATATGAAACATAATAATATCCGAATAATAGGAATACCAGAAGGAGAAGAAGAAGAAGAAGGGATAGAAAACCTATTTGAAAGAGTAATGATGGAAAATTTTCCTAATTTGATGAGAGAAAAAGTTACATGAATCAAGGAATCACAGAGAGTCCCATTCAAGAGGAACCCAAAGAGGCCTACTTCAAGACACATCATCATTAAAATGGCAAAATTCCAAGACAAAGAGAGAATCTTAAAGGTAGCAAGGGAGAAACAGGAAGTAATATACAAGGGAGCCCCAATAAGGTTAGGTGCTAACTTCTCAATGAAAACACTCCAAGCAATAAAAAAATGTCAAGAAATATTCTAAGTAATGAGAACCAGAGGCCAGCAACCAAGGCTACTTTACCCAGCAAGGCTCTCAATCAAGATAGAAGGCCAAATAAAGAGCTTCCAAGACAAAAGAAGTCTAAAAGAATATGCCTCCACCAAACCAGCTCTACAAGAAATACTAAAAGGACTGCTTTAAGGAAAGGAAGGAAAAGAGAGAGACAGAGAGGAACTGTGGTACAAAAATGGCAATGAATAAGTCCCTATCAATAATAACCTTAAATGTAAATGGATTAAATGCTCCAATCAAAAGACATAGAATAGCTGAATGGATAAGAAAGCATGACCCACACATATGCTGCCTACAGGAGACCCACCTCAGGACAAAAGACCATCACAGA